>NC_065881.2:87472223-87629723 GCF_932274485.2 Patella vulgata | reverse complement strand
GTGATAGATACACAAATAATGTTTTCACATTGTTATCGTGTTTTTTTATTAGGCATCAGCTACTCGAATTGCATTTTTTGACTATACCATGTCAAGGTCATACAGAAAGTGTAAGGTCACGGGTCAACTGTAGGTCTAGAGAGAGAGAGAAATGGGGTTTAACGTCCACTCGACACAAACTAGGTCATTTCGGGACTAACATATGGTTTAATTTTATTTCAATAATTCGCTTGTGCGTAGGGGTCTTTAGCAGTGGGAGGAAACCGGAGGACCCGGAGAAAACCCACGAGGTTGGACAGGCGACCCTACTCCTTGTCACGTACAACCGGGGATTCGAAACCACGCCAGTCGACTCAATGACAGACTTTATGATACAGCACGCGCACGCTAACCATTCAGCCATCCAACCCCCCTGTAGGTCTAGAGGCTATTAAAATATTCACAGTCTTTTCCTGGATACATACACATGCAAAACACACAGACAAAAATAGTTGTTTCAGGAATGGAAAATCACAAGTATTATGATCAATAAAAATATCTTTATTTCAATTAATAAAATCAATAAAACTTAAAATCAACAAAAATAAATAAATAATAGAATTTTTCTGGGTGAAAACTTATGACCTAAATCTAAAAATAACAGAAAACAAAACTGTGTATCATGATCAACATCAATCATATGAAAACTACCAACTACAAAACCAAAAATATAAAACTTAAAAAAATTAACAATATATGATATAATCACAGGGATTACACATGACAAAATAATTTCTTTTTTGGCATGACTGGACGTCATCAAAGTCATATGCAAATACAAAAAGTTACATGGAAAAGTAATCGAATGTTATGACATTATTAAAGAAAGAATCACCCCTTCTCTATAAATAACAAATATCTCTGGTTATAAAATTTAAAAAAAAAAAGATGTACAACAATGAGTAAAAAATTGCATACAGTGATAAAAAATATCAATGCTGTATTCTCAGAACTAAAGCGTGGAGTGAAAAGTGGCATGAATCTTGGAGCTTGCATCTGTGCCTGGAAAATAAAATTGATTTGGTACAGAGCAATATAATCCCTGGCCTCTTCCGATTATGTTTTTTTAAAGTTATAATAAAAGAGTGCTGCATCAAATAAACATAGTATAATAATTGTCCTAAAGTACAGATTGAAATGCCTTACTTGAGATTCACTTTCTCCAATTTCTTTTTCACTCTCCTCAGAATCTGTTATGAATAATGGTTGTGAATACTCTTCTTCCATAGTAAATATAAGCTTTAAAATAAATGAGATACACATTTTCATTTTGCCTATGCCAAGTCAGTCTTATTTCAATATTTGGGGGTATATTTTTCTCAAAAGTCCATTTTTTTTTACAAGTAATGTTATTAAATTTGCAAAAACATCTAAATAGTTCACACTGAAGTTTGCAAAAGTTAGGTTAAAAAAAAATAAATCATTCATTGTGGTCTGATCCCATACACGCACCTACCAAGAGTTGTCTTTCCCTGATTCTTCCCCGGTTCTACTTTCCGTCTTATTGCCAATTCCTACGGAGGATTTTGGCAAAACAAAAGCTCAAACTATACAAAATATATACCAGGCTATCCAAAAATGTCGATATCTCGAGCGGAATGCTCTTTTTTTCAAAGTTTCTATTACATTTAAAAATTAAAAACAAGAAAAATAAGCGAAAATTCGATCAAAATCTTACCTGCTATGGCAGTCCGCTAACTTCAGCTCACCAGGTTCCGGAAAAGTGCCACGTGACCACGTTTTGACTTCCTGAATATTCATGAGACCCCGTAGTAGAAACGGTACATTTTTCGGTCAGGTTTTTTAGCAAACCAATAATAGGACAGCCAGCGCCTCTAGCGGCGTTTGGCATCGCTACGTTTATCATATTGTGTTAGTCCCAGAATGATATATATAGCATGTGTTGAATGGACGTTACACCCATTTCTCTCTGTTTCGTAACTACGATAAACAGAGCCAAGACTTGTCACAAACTCCCGTGATCGTTTTTTACCCGTACGGATTATCAAGACTTAAATAAACATAATCAGATTGGATATAACAGTTTCTCTATATTGGATCGTTTAGTATGTTACACGTGTAGAAACTTGTATATCAAATCTGGTGATGAAACATCGGATTATATTTATTACCGTATATACAAATCAAATGAAATGAAATGGGGTTTAGCGTTCTATTGTTCCGGACCGATTGGGTTAATAACGACGGTACTGTGTCCAAACTTGCCATATAAAATGTATTTTTGAAAGAACTGATGAGGGTTAAGTATCTCGTGTAACGGGTATTTGAGCGAATACATGAGGTCATTCGTGACCAGTGTTTTCACCAGGAAAGCAGGGTTTTGAAATACTTTGTGTAAATATGAATTTATAGATCAAGTTTGAGAATAATTAAGATTTTTAACAGCAACTGACAACGGACAAACTGAAAATGTATCGCAAGATTTTAAGGTGAGAAGTCATGATAATTTTTTATTGTTGTTTAGTTACATTTAAACCCCAAGGATGGAATAAAATCAACGTGGTACCAAAATGTTAAGTGATCATGGCCATTTTGCGATTTGAGCTGCGATGGCTCAGTGAGTAAGACGCTGTCCTGCTAATTACGAGGAGGTATCGGGTCTGTCAGGGATTTTCCGGCATGGTTCCAGATTGTAAGTGGTGCAGCAGGACGGATGGCAATTTTGCCCGGACAGCGACACTACGATCTACTCTTATTTCGAACGGCATTGGTTCTTTTACTTGTACGTCGCGTACACGGGACCTCGGTTTTTCATCCTATCCGAACGACAAGACAATGTTTATCTGCCAGACCCCCTGTTTGACGAGTCATAATCTAACTCATTGAGCCAAATTGAACATATATTAAATATTTTGTTTTATCTTTAGGAAAGTACGGATGACGAGAATTTCTCAGATACAAAGGAACTGTGGCTTTGTTATTCTGTTAATAGGGTAAGTTGGCTTAACCCTTTAACTTCTGCTCCGGCCCGGAACTACTGCTCCGAATGCTACGACTGCTCCTAGTGCTTTGGCCTGAACCTGAAGATGTTCCTACTGCGGTGAATTATTTAAGGACCGGGGGTGCTTGGATGGCCGAATGGTTAGCAGATGCGCGCTGTATCATAAGGCCTTTCATTGAGTCAACTGGTGTGGTTTCAAATCCCCGGTTGTACGTTACAAGGAGAAAGGGTTGCCTGTCCAACCTCGAGGGTTTTCTCCGGTTTTCCCCCACTGCTAAAGACCCCTACGCGCAAGCGAATTATTGAAATAAAATTAAACCATATGTTAGTCCCGAAATGACCTAGTCTGTGTCGAGTGGACGTTAAACCCCATCTCTCTCTCTCTCTCTCTCTCTCTCTCTCCTCCTGCGACTGGTAAATGTTCACAGCACCATGTATGACTCATCTCTGAGCTATCATCAAGATTTATGCTAGTTTCGTGTAGTTTTCTTTTTACAAATTCTTCAATTTGAAACTGCCAGTGTGTTTACGGACGGACCTCCGGTTGTCGCGCAACTAGGCCCAGATTCGCTGACGCCACGTGGCAACGGAACGCCCGATGGACAGGGGAGGGGAGGGGGCAATGACGTGACATTCCATTTGAAATATATTTTCATTATTGCATTAAAACATATATTTATAGTTTTGTTGATTTAATATTTTTACTGTCTCGTTGAAAATGTGGTCGTATATCGCCCTATCCCTTGTCAGGTTGTCAGTCTGGCCGTCGAGAATTGCTTTTTGGCGCTCTAGAATCTAAAGTTATCATCCGATAACTACTGTCAGAGTTATGGGCCTTGGTCACTAAGAAAAAATTGTGGACACTCTAGTGTAAAGTATACAGTTTCCATCTGATCGACTTGCGAAAAACCGAGGTCCCGTGTATACACTGGCGTGCACGCAAGAGATTCCTTGGCAGTTGGAATTCAATATAAGAGTTGGCCATTATGCCGCTGCCCGGGTAAAATATCCCTCGTAGCACACTGTATGGCGTATGCCCGTCTTCATTAGCCCAGTCGGAGCAGAACAGCAGGACGTTAAACCCCATTTCATTTCATTTCATTTTAGAATTTTAAATTGCAATTACAGGTATTCCGTTTCATTTTTTTATTTTTATTTCAGATTAGTGATAATTCTGGGTTTTTTGCTTGACTTCGGGGATTCTTATTTTGCTAAGATAGAATATGACCGACAAATAGAGAGCCAACCTATTTACGACATCTTACAACCAACAGATGTACAAGTGGCCGACGTTTACACTAAGGAAGAAATTCAGGAATTTTTGAAACTTTATTCTTACTATCTATATGTGAAAAGTTCTATTTTAATGGACAATCGGGGTTAACGAATCCAGAAAGATCGAAATAAGACAATCAGGGTTAACGAATCTAGAAAGAATGAAATGGGACAATCGGGGTTAACGAATCTAGAAAGAATGAAATGGGACAATCGGGGTTAATGAATCCAGAAAGATCGAAATGGGACAATCAGGGTTAACGAATCTAGAAAGAATGAAATGGGACAATCGGGGTTAACGAATTCAGAAAGATCGAAATGGGACAAATGATTTCAGAAGGGTGAAAACTTGACATATATTAAAGGTTTGGAAAGACGACATTCTATGGATAGACGCAGTGTCGGACTGGGCCCACCTGTCCACCTGACAGGTGGACCTAAGCTTATTTTTAAAAAGTGGGCCTAAGCCTATAAAGAAAAAAGAGAAAAAAAAGAAAAAAGAAGAAAAGAGAAAGAAAGGAGAGGGGGAGGAAAGAAAAGAAGGAAGGAGAGGACAGGACACAATGATAGTCCTCTTAGGTCATTCTGTTATTTAATTGTATCAGGAAATCAAAAATTTGCCTTTTTCTGCTTTGGTCTGAAATGCTTGGTAAATGAGTTTGCGGTTGTCAATTTTCAAAATTTTCCTGGGGAGAGAACTCCCCCAGAACCCCCTCGGACGTTCGCGAGCCTTTGGCGCGCTCGTGACGCACCGAATGTGGGCCTTGGTCAATGACCGGACAGGTGGGCCTAGGGCCCACCAGTCCGGCACTGGATAGACGACCTCATGAATACTTTCCTTCGGGGAATGCTCACTAGTCCGCGGGTTCATTAGTCCACCAATATCTATTATCAGGGTTAGGGTTATGTATTTTGTTACCCATAATTATAAACCTGTAACGGTAAATCTCTTTGATCTTTGGGGTATATTCTATGCTCGGAATAACTTGCGGTCTGAAAGTCGGGAGAGGCTTTGGATATATACAGGGAAATTTGGGGTTATTCTTCCGAAAGTTTTTCTTTAAACCTGTAACGGGTTATTCTTCCAGGGTAGGGTTTTTTTTCCATAAGAAAACATGATATAAGGTTTTTCTTGTGGGAATTCTGGGTTATTCTCATCTAGCGTACATGTAAACAGACGGTTTATAAGCAAGATAAAGTCCTCGACTTCGGTTATGCTGGGGAAGAAAGACTTCAGAAAAAACCCTCGACAGAAAAACCGAGGCCGGTCGGGTTATTTTCTTCAGTCTTTCTTTCCCCAGCATAACCTCAGTCTCGTGCTTTATACTACACTTATAGTATTTCTTATAGCGGCGGATTAGTGAACCAGCAGTCTAGTGAACCCCTCTCCTTTCCTTCCCCCAGCAGGATAATGGATATCACGAAGCAATATAAATAGATTATATTTTGCAATAAAATTTTATATTTTGCAATAAAATTTTATATTTTGCAATAAAATTTTATATTTTTGAAATAAAATGAAGTTTAAAGGCTCAATACCACTCTTGTTGTAACTGAATAATATGTCCCAATCTTTATTCTGGTCAACAAATTGTACTATTTTAGAATATTTCAATTAATTGATGATACAAATTTCATCTTAATTTTGAAAAATTCAACATAATGGTTTGAAACGTCTAACGTAAACCTTTTCAAATGAAACTTCGATTTAAAAATATTTTCGAACCCTCTGGACAAGTAAAATAGGATGTAATGGATAACTTACACAACAGGTAGGACACTTAAACATCTAGTACTTAGATAGAGATATTATTTATTTTCTGGAGCTTTCAAGCCAGCAAGAGTGTTATTGTCCCTTTAACCTCCTGCTGTTCTGTACAAACGGGGCTATAATGAATACAGTGTGCTGTGAGGTGCGCCAATCGGGATATAATGAATATAGTGTGCTGTGGGGTACGCCAACCAGGCTATAATGAATACGGTGTGCTATGTGGGGCGCCAACCGGGATATAATGAATACAGTGTGCCATGAGGTGCACCAACCCGGCTATAATTAATACTGTGAGGTGCACCACCCAGGCTATAATGAACACGATGTGCTAGGAGGTGCACAAACCGGAATATAATGAATACGGTGTGCTGTGAGGTGCACCACCCGGGCTATAATGAACACGATGTGCTAGAAGGTGCACCAACTGGGATACAGTGGTGTGCTATGAGGTGCTGTGAGGTGCACCAACTGTGCTATAATGAATACGGTGTGCTATGAGGTGTGCCAACCGGGATATAATGCATAGGGTGTGCTATGAGGTGCACCAACTGTGCTATAATGAATACGGTGTGCTATGAGATGCACCAACTGTGCTATAATGAATATGGTGTGCTATGAGGTGTGCCAACCGGGCTATAATGAATACGGTGTGCTATGAGGTGCACCAACTGTGCTATAATGAATACGGTGTGCTATGAGGTGTGCCAACCGGGCTATAATGAATACGGTGTGCTATGAGGTGCACCAACTGTGCTATAATGAATACGGTGTGCTATGAGGTGCACCAACTGTGCTATAATGAATACGGTGTGCTATGAGGTGTGCCAACCGTGATATAATGAATACGGTGTGCTATGAGGTGCACCAACTGTGCTATAATGAATACGGTGTGCTATGAGGTGTGCCAACCGGGCTATAATGAATACGGTGTGCTATGAGGTGCACCAACTGTGCTATAATGAATACGGTGTGCTATGAGGTGTGCCAACCATGATATAATGAATACGGTGTGCTATGAGGTGCACCAACTGTGCTATAATGAATACGGTGTGCTATGAGGTGCACCAACCGGGCTATAATGAATACGGTGTGCTATGTGGTGCACCAACCGGGCTATAATGAAGACGGTGTGCTATGAGAGAAATATTGCTCAACAGTTTTTCTATTTACTCCTCAAAGTCCAACCTATACACAGGACCTCAGGACTAAATGATGTCCCTTGCATGATACTCCTATCTGCACCCTACACAGGACCCCAGGTGTCCCTTGCAAGAAACTTCACGTTGCACCAATAACTAGATCGTGTTCCTTGCCAGATAATCTGCCCTGCACCATTGACTAGGGGAATCTACACTGGTTATTGAGTCCCTTATATTTATTAAGTTGTTTGTCGTTTGTTTGGGCTTTTGGGGAGAGCGGGAGGCAGATTTGTACATGTAGGGTTGGGAGGGGGGTGAGGTGGGCTTTTTTCATTTAATTCATTATGGCTTTCCCCATCCCTAACCCCTAACATTATAAAGAACACACTTTAGGTTTCTGTATCATCCAAAAAACTAGTCACAGACAATAATAACCCAGGTGACCGGACCAGGACTTTCCGAACAACTATGTAGTCACCCTAAAGAAATTGAAATGAACTGAACTAGGGTTTCATGTTTTAAATTATCTGCACTGACCGGGCTATTGAAGACGGGTATACCACATACAGTGTGCTACCAGTGCCGCTACAGTCAACTCTTATATTTGAATTCCATCTGTCATGTTTCTTTTACATGCACATGTTTTTCATGCCATCCAAATGACTAGACAGCAGTTAGACAGAGAGAGAGAGATAAATGGGGTTTTACGTCCACTCGACACAAACTAGGTCATTTCGGGACTAACATATGGTTTAATTTTATTTCAATAATTTGATTGCGCATAGGGGTCTTTAGCAGTGGGAGGAAACCGGAGGCCCCCGGAGAAAACCCACGAGGTTGGACAGGGAACCAAGGTAGTTGACTCAATGACAGGCCTTACAATACACCGCACACGTGCAAACCATTCGGCCATCCGCCCGCCCCCCCCCCCCCGCACAACTGACAACAGGGGGAACAATATAATAGACAATAGTTATATGATATATAATAATGTTTATTTACAACATAATATCACAAGAAAACAGGTGCTATAATAATAATAATAATAATAAATAGGTGATGATATATAATCTGTGTTATATATTACAAATTGTATACAATAAAAGCAATCAAATATTTCATCATAATGGTTTCCATGGAGACAAAGAAACAGGGTTTTATTTCTATTGTTAATTAATCTGAAAATAAGATATCAAAAAAACCCAACTAGGTCAAGATCGGAACACAATAATTAGATCTTCTGTTCTTCAAGGTTTTAATAAATAAAGACCTATTTCGATTACATGAAATCTGTTTTGTTAAAACTTTTGTTAGAACTATAAGCCTCTGAGCAGTATAACCAAGTACGGTACATTTGGTTTTTAAATTAGTCCAATTTCCTGAAGAAATAAGACAGGGAATTTTTAACAAAACAAATGAAAATTAAATTGGGTTCTCCTTACTTATAGTTTAACAATAGGCCTACAATCAATAGGCCAACTACAATCAATAGGGTTACAATCAACAGGCCTACAATAAATAGGCCTAGAATCAATGGGCCTACAATCAATACCCTTACAATCAATAGGCTTACAATCAATAGGCCTACAATAAATAGGTTTAGAATCAACAGGCCTATAATCAATCGGCCTACAACCAATAGGCATACAATCAATAGGCCTATAATCCATAGGCTTACAATCAATTGGCTTACAATCAATTGGCTTACAATCAATAAGCCTACACGCAAAAGGCCTACAATCAATAAACCTACAATCAATGGGGTTACAATCAATAGGCCTACAATCAAAGGGGAATTCTTATTCTTAAAATAAAAAATTAACAAACAAGCCTAAAGTTCCAATAAATCCAGCTACAATTCTTGAGGTGGTCATTTCAGATAATGTAAAAAGAGATGAGTATTTCTCAAAAATCAGGCGGGAAATTCTTATTTAAAAAAAAACAAAAATAAACAAGCCGTCAGATTTGAAGTCCGTAGTAACCATATCTACATTTCTTTGGGTGGTAATTTTAGTTTTGTCAAGAGATGGGGGAGGGGGGGCATTCTAGTTTTGTCAAAAGAGATGGTGGACACTAATTAGCTTGTGCGTAGGGGTCTTTAGCAGTGGGAGGAAACAGGAGAAAACCTACGAGGTTGGAGAGGCAACCCTACTCCTTGTCACGTAAATGACAGACCTGATGGAACACTCACATGTTTAGCCGTTCGGTCGACCACAACCACATGTCTTGATGATAAAACTGTGTAATTATTGCCCAAATCATTTAAGCAATAACATCCAGTAACATCCTGTAGGGAGAGGGGTTTTACATAGACTAAGCCTGCTCCCCAATCCCATTCAGACAACCTGAATAAAATATTGTTTTAACAAAAAAACATCCTTACCCCTCACTCCCCCTACTCCCATGTTAACCTCGCCCATTTTTTTCAGGGAAATTCTTTTCTTAGAATTCTCTCAAAATGAAGGGTCATGTATTCATTATTTTTTTGTTTCTTTATACATTAATAAAGCAAATATACATAAAATATCGGACAAGTTTATAAACAAAACACCTGAAAAAAACAATAGATATCACATTCCTAAAACTGGGTGTTGGAACTAATGAACAATAGGGTTATAATCAGGGACAGACTGGATATACAAATATACCGGTAGGCTGGGACAGCCAGGTAACAAAATTGGCCATGGCTTGGATACAAATATCAATATTGGGTTGAGAATAGATCTTTGCCCTAAATGGCCGACATATCCAAAAATTAGTGAATTATTTTGTAATGTGGTTCTATTCCGTCCATACACACAAAGACTAAATAAACTTGTTCAATGATATTAAATTGAAACAGAATACATATTTCTCAAACTTATCCAAGTATACTTAGGGTTTTTTTGACTAATATTGTCAATTTAGGAATTGAAATGTCGGTCAACTAGCTTAGCGTCTGTTCTCAAGCGGAGAAGTTTAGTGTGGGAAAATTTCTGGCTGTCCATCCTTGACCTTCCGTTTCCCTGACCGCCTCAAACTGTATAATGTGACACCACAGCTAAGAGCCCTAGTCATCAACGATTTCAGATTGACCAAGTGTTAAAGGGCAGCCTATGGACCTTTGGTTACCATTGATTTCAGACGCACCAAGAGCTAAAGAGTTAAATATAAACTATAAATTAACAAACCCTGAATTCATCAATTTTAAACATAAACAAACTGGCTTTTCCTGCCTGCAAACAAAACAAAAATTATTTACCCTTCCAGATTTAAAATATTTTGATTGTTTTTCACGATGCGTGAGGAATGAGCAGATTTCAAGCTCACTACAGAACGTTACAACTACTGGCATTATCTGCCTCCACTGGTGTGGCCCCAACCCGTGTGGCCAAAATTGGAGTATCTGAAATAGGTGTAGCTGAAACCTGTGTGGCCTCAACCAGTGTAGCCTAAATGTTGTGTCAGAAAAGTCATTCTACGTGACATGAAGTTTATTGGGGAAATCCCCTTCCGAGATAGGGAAATGTTGTGGCCCTGACTGATCAACACAGCATCTGGTGAACAGTTGTTTCCCTGACTGACCAACACAGCATCCGGTGAACGGGTGTGTCCCTGACTGATCACTACAGCATCTGGTGAACTATTGTGTCCCTGACTGACCAACACAGCATCTGATGAACTGCTGTGTCCCCGACTGACCACTACAGCATCTGGGGAACGATTGTGTCCCCGACTGACCAAATACTTTTTTTATACATCCTAATATTCGGATATCAGGCAATGATATTTTAAACTATTTACAGAATTAAGAGTTTTTAATGGTATGTTAACCCTTTAGAAAAAATCAACATCATTTCCCTGAAATAATTAGGGAAAATTGATGAATATCTTGGGATATTTTTACATTGAGTTTTTGTAGCTCATTTTCAAAACTGCCCCAAAACAACTGTTCTTCTGTTCCGTAGACATTGTTAAAAGTCCTTAAATAGAGAAAGAAATGGGGTTTAACATCCACTCGACACAAACTAGGTCATTTTGGGACTAACATATGGTTTAATTTTATTTCAATAATCCGCTTGCGCATAGCAGTTGGAGGAAACAGGAGGACCCGGAGAAAAAATCCTGAGGTTGGATAGGCGAACCTTCTCCTTGTCACGTACAACTGGGGAATCAAAACCACGCCAGTTGACTCAATGACAGACCTTATGAGTGAACCATACGGCCATCCAAGCACCCCCAGTCCTTAAATAATTCACTGCAGTAGGAACATCTGGAGCACTACAAGCAACAGGTTCAGGGCCAAAGCACTAGGAGCAGTCGTAGCATTCGGAGCATTCGGAGCATTCGGAGCAGTAGTTCCGGGCCGGAGCAGTAGTTCCGTCCGGAGCAGAAGTTCAAGGGTTAAACCACAAATATTGATAAAGATATAATACCATTGAAGCTGGCTCACTTAAAAATTGATGAAATAACTCTCCAAAAACAACTGAATTATTTTGATTAAAATTCAAAATTTTCAGAACATATTTAATTTAAATCGCTCAATATAATTTTTTTAAAAAATGGGAATCTTCTAATAAATTCTAAAACAATCTATACAATCTATTAAAATGCAGACACGTGGGGGATCAATGGAAGGGATGGGCGCATCAATTTTTTCAAACATGGACATATTGTGTGTGTGTGGGGGGGGAGGGCATTTCAAACATGGACACATGGGGTATCAATGGCAGGGGTGGGGCATCAAATATTTCAAACATTGACACGTTGGGGTGGGGGGCATCAAATATTTCAAACATTGACACGTTGGGGGGGGGGGACATTTCAAACATGGACACATGGGGGCATCAATCATTCATTCATATTAACAACAAGAGATGATAAATATTTAAAATTGATTGAGTAAAAGAATTAATAAAAGTCTAAAAGTCTTCGTTTTAAATCTCGTTCACAAAAACCATAATCTGCGGCATTTCCCAAACATCAATAACACTCAACTTGCACAAAATTCTAGATGCACGAGACGACACAAGCTAGAAATATTTAACAGTCAACTGCCAAGAACATTCTCGATCTTCTCAGAATTCTCAACACAAACGTTGATTTTTCCAAACTTAATGCCATCCTAGAATTCACACTTCTTAAATTCACACAAAGATTTATTCTATAAATATCCATTTTGACAAAGTATGCAAAGCTCATTTTTTCTCTTCCGGAGTGCAATGCATCTGGTTTGAAGACAACAAACTTATTTCTTAAATTGTCTGTTTGTGTTTGCCCTCTTTTAAAAAGTTTGAACTGTGTCAAATTTTGGAATAAATAGATCTGGGTTAGATTAACGGAACATCAAAGAACTGTGTCAAAAATCGACATCCCTTTCGTTATATTCTCATCCTGGAAGATAAAAATATAATATAAAATAATTTTATCTTAGATAATGGAACAATGAAAGAAAAACGGGGAGAGAGAGAGAGAGAGGTTTGTATCACACAAACGTGTTAAAATACTAGACCATCCAATACTCCTTTAGCTGTGGGAGGAAATCGGAGAAAAACCACGAGGTTGGACAGGTGACCCTACTCCTTGTCACGTACAACCAGAATTCAAAACCACGCCACTTGACTCAATAACAGACTTTATGTTATGACTTGCACGTGTTAAACCACAGACAACTCTACTCCTTGTCGATCCCACACCACTTGAATCAATGACAGAAATGAAATGAAATGAAATGGGGTTTAACGTCCTACTGTTCTGCTCCTATGCTGGGCTAATGAAGACGGGCATACGCCATACAGTGTGCTATGAGGGAAATTTTGCCCGGGCAGCGGTTCCATCGCCTACTCTTATATCGAATTCCAACTGCCAAGGGATCTTTTACGTGCATTCCAATGTATACACGGGACCTCGGTTTTTCGTCTCATCCGAAGGTCTAGTCAGCTGTCCTTGTCAGGCCCTCCGTCCTGCATCACTGACAAGGGGGAACCACGCCGGTAAATCTGGATGAACTTTCTCGGCCAATGCAGGGATCGAACAAATCAATGACAGACCTTATGACCTAAAGCGCACGCATCTAGACCACCTAATAAGGAAGTGGATGCCAGACTTACCCTTTTACAGGTGTCCATAAATTCCTCTAACGATATTACACCATCCATATTCAGATCCATTTTCTAGAAAACAATAATCATAAAACATTACTACAAAATATTAATAATATCACAAAACATTTCTACATTCTACAAAACAATAACAATATCAAAAAACATTCTACAAAATAACATTAATATCATAAAATATCACAAAATATTTTTTCATTCTACAAAACTTTCTACAAAATAACAATAATGCCATAAAATATCATAAAACATTTCTATATTCAAAATCTTCACTAATTGATTCAAATGGAGGGAAGGATGTTGTGAAGGGACAGAGAGAGAGGGGGTTTAACCAGTGATTTAAAGGGTGGAAGCGATGGTGTGAGGTGACAGAGAAGGTATAACAAGTGTATAACACTATCAATTTTTGCACCATGTAGCAATTTCAGTAAATTTTGGGGGGTTGGATGGCTGAATGGTTAGCGTGCGCGCGCTGTATCATACAGTCTGTCATTGAGTCGACTGGCGTGGTTTCGAATCCCCAGTTGTACGTGGCAAGGAGTAGGGTCGCCTGTCCAACCTCGTGGGTTTTCTCCGGGTCCTCCGGTTTCCTCCCACTGCTAAAGACCCCTACGCGCAAGCGAATTATGTAAATAAAATTAAACCATATGTTAGTCCTGAAATGACCTAGTTTGTGTCGAGTGGACGTTAAACCCCATTTCTCTCTCTCTCTCTCTCAGTAAATTTTTAAAGAGAGGGTTTAACAAATGATTCAAAGGAAGGAAGGGTGTGTGTGTGTGAGAGAGAGAGAGAAAGAGAGAGAGATAATTAACAATTTTTGCACCATGTAGCAATTTCAGTAAAGTACATGATGATTTATATTTTATTATATTTAACGCAGAGGTTTGTCTTGTAGAACTAAAGATGGATACCCAAAGTAATCCTACGGCCACTAGATGGAGAAGGTGTTGAATCAGGGATGGAACCCACGACTGCAAGCCACAGGTCACCGGTCAGCTACAGCTCAAAGTATAACATTCTAGTCCATGAGATTATCCCACCTCCGTCCAATTACAAAAAGGTCTTGTCCTAGGCCATGAGGTCATCTGAGCCCCGTTCATGTGCAACAAAAGGTGTTTGCCTTATAAACATACACAACTAACCTGAAAAACTTGATCAACATGTTCTCGTGGTGTGTTCTCGTCACAGATATGTTCCGAGTACCTTCCCATCATTTCATAAATCGCCGATACTATATCTACCATCTCATCTTTAGTGATTATACCGTCACCATTGATGTCGTATAAATTAAAGGCCCATTGTAACCTTTCCTGTAACGTTCCTCGTGATAGAACAGACAACCCCATCACAAACTCCTGTAAAACAATAAAACACTTTCAAATATTTTCTAATAACTTCAATCTGATGTATATTTCGTTTCGTTCTTTTATACTTTCAATGGCCTACACTACATGAAGATCTGACCAGTTGTAGTGAGGGATCGCGTCAGAGGTGATACGAGCGGCTTTTGACCCTATGACATCAGATATTTGATTAATCAATCAGCGTTGATTTTTTTAGTGGGTAAACTACAGTTCCGTGCATCCCACACCAAAAACTTGCCACAATAGATCGTTTCATTGGCTGATCCCCACATCACCCAGAACGCGGGTTGTATAACAACTCTTCCAGATCCTAGTGTGGTAAAGACAAGTAAAATGAAAGTTTGAACTATAAAAAACGAAACGAAATAGGATCTGGGTTTTAATCAGATTGCTAAGTTAAGTTTATTGAGATTTCTTACACTGGTAAACTGATATCATTGACGCAATCTGATAAAACACAGATCCTATTTCGTTTCATTTTTTATAGTTCAAAATGACCGATTACTAACAATTTTAATGAACTAATAAACATTATGTATATAAAATGATGTCTTTGATCTCTAAGTGTCGTATATATTCACAGCATGCATACACTGCAATGTGAATGACATCCATTAATGATGACTGTGCCCATCAGGATAGCTTGATTAGATATGAGAAACTTTCCCTGAAGACTGAACTAGAGTTATTCCCCTTACATTGTATTAGGTAAAGGAAGAACCAAAGGGTTTTTGCTTTCATATTTCGATGTCACGAAAGGTTAAATGAAATGGGGTTTAACGTCCTACTGTTCTGCTCCAACTGGGCTAATAAAGACAAGCATACTCCATACAGTGTTCTATGAGAGGAATTTCACCTGGTCAGTGACGTTATGGCCTGCTCATATCTTTGGCCTACTATTTCCCATTATCAAGGGGTTCTTTAAATGCACATTAATGTGTACAAATAAAGGATCTTGGTTTTTGGGCCCATTGGAATAAATAATTGATAGTTTATACAACTACATCTATGTTGGGTTCCTGCTTAACGATTACTGACACGATTATCTCAGAAATCATGACTACGCCTTCAATTACAGAGAGGGCGCTGCAAATTACCCTTTTTACTGGTCATCTCAAATTTCTGCGAATGATCTTTTCGTTCTCCCCTATGCTGGACTTGTCGCTCCATCACGATTGGCTCTTTTACCCAAGCAATCATTTATCTACAATATGCCCCTGGTTAGAGGCGGTACCCTACGCCCCTTTAACGAAGGATGGAACGAATGGTCAACAATTGGTTATCTATTTCTAACCCCTAAATTCAGATTCCCTGATTTCTTACCTCAAAACTGATAGAACCATTATTATCATGATCAAATGTGCTGAACACATAATGAGCGTACTGACTCGAATCTGAAACAATCAATTAACATTTTAATAGCAATAAAGTTTAATAAATCTGAGGGAGAAACCGGGTTTTAAATCCACTTGGCACTATGGCTTACTCTTATATCGAACTCCAGTTGCCAAGGGAAATTTTACATGCACGGCAATGTGTACATGGCACCTCAATTAATTTTTCATCCCATTCAAATTATTGAGAACTGTCCTTGTCAGCCCCCCCCCCTTGCACCACTGACAAGAGGAAACCATGTCTGAAAATCCCAATGAACTTTATGCAGGGATCGAACACGCGACTTAACCGCCATGGTTACCTTACGACAAAGGATCTGATAATATAACAAAAATATTTATTCTGTTTACAAAATTCCGTAGAATCCCAGGCCTGTACGATCATGCAAAAAATCAGAAATTAACAACATCGTAACAACATCTTAATCTTGTAAGATCACCAGCTGCTTCCCCGTGACCTACAAATATCATACTCTGAAATCCATGCATCCCCCAATCTAGTTGAGGTGTTTCGAGTTCCAGCACCCTAAGGTAAAGTCCATGCGCCCCCAATCTGTGTCCCAGCAACCTAAGGTGAAATCCATGCATCCCCCAATCTAGTTGAGGTGTTTCGAGTTCCAGCACCCTAAGGTAAAATCCATGCGCCCCCAATCTGTGTCCCAGCACCTAACGTCAAATCCATGCGCCCCCAATCTAGTTAAGGTGTCTGTATCCCAGCACACTAAGGTAAAATACATGCGCCCCCAATCTAGTTGAGGTGTCTGTGTCCCAGCACCCGAAGGTAAAATCCATACGTCCCCCAATCAGTGTCCCAGCACCCTAAGGTAAAATCCATGCGTCCTCCGATCTAGTTAAGGTGTCTGTGTCCCAGCATGCCCTAAGGTAAAATCCGCCGAAATTTGAAATTAATAAAGTACTCACCACCCTGAGGAAAGAACTGAGCATAAATATCTTTAAATGTTTCTTCATTTACTATCCCTGTTGGACATTCCTGTAAATAAACATAAAACTCATGTATAAAGATTTAATTACTTTAACAAGGTAAACTTGTGTATTTGTGGGGCCACACTAAACTGAAGTATTTCTCGGAGCACTTGAGTCTGACCTTCTATCCGTGTATATATGCAAACACCATGTCCAATCAGACAATACATAATAAAAAAGAACAGGAATGCAATGCCTGTTGAAGACTCGCTTTTACCTGCTCTTGCTTTGGCTCGTTTTTTTTCAACAATTCGTAATGTCAGGCAATGAAACCTCTGTCGATTCACTCAGATATGTTTTTTCTTCAATCTAGTTGTTTTGATTTGCATAAATACTACCACAAAACGATATCATAGCCACTTGTTTCCAATATTTACATTACTTTCGTCCATATCCATTTTGTCACTACCGCCATGCGCTGACGTCACACAAAAACCTAACCAACCTCTGAAGTCTTGTATACGTCCACCTAAAAATTATAAATATTCACCAAAACCTGGCAGAAAATGTATATGCAAACCTTCTTCTTCCATTCTACACCCAAAAGTCAACAAAAATCGCCATGCAAAAGAGGGAAAATGGAAAGGAAGAGAAAAACTAAAAATATCTTTGGCACTTGTTTCAATGGTCTAGTCACTGCGGATTGATTTTGTGTGACGTCAGCGCATGGCGGCAATGACAAAATGGAAATGGACGAAAGTAATGTTAATATTGGAAACAAGTGGCTATGATATCGTTTTGTGGGAGTATTTATGCTGCACTTTTCTCAAATTTTTCTCATTGGAAAAAAAACAGTTTTAAAACAATATCTCAAGTTTTTCGATGCGGGGGGAATAAAAATATTTTTAAAACAAAAATGATTGATTGTTTCATGGAACTCTAGGCCTGCCTTTTGTTATACAACAGCAATACTAAAATACATTTCTTGATAACAAGTAGTTTGTTAAGATTCAAGTACGATCTGAAGAGTTGTTCGAAAACAGTCTAAAGAAAAATTTGCATTTTTATGATTAAGTTACTATTACATTTGTGGATACATCCCCTTGACAAAATAGAATTCAATATTGAAGACAACAAATTGCAAAACTTTCTACAAGTTTCTTAACAAAAACATGCTGAAGATGGCAGCAGTCAGGATTTCATCGGTTTAATTACTGAAGAAGCATATTTCAAAATATGTCAGTTTCACTGAAAGATCCAATGGTCAGGATTTAAAGCCAAATAATAAGTAGCCTCTTCTTACAGCATAAAATGAAGCTGTCAGTGGGATATGTAAATTAAATGATCTCCTTAACGGCGCCGATTCGTTAAAATTACGATAGAATTAATCTCTAGATCTGCTACATGTTGACATTTTGACTCCAATCTGGTAAAAACAATCAATAATTGAGTCCATTTCGCGGAATCATGGCAGAGAAATCGAGAAAGAAGATCAAGGTTGAGAATCGTACGAGCCAAATATACCGGCTTGTTTATTTGACCAAACGTGTACTGTAATGATTTATGGATCGCGATTCGATTGGTCAGAGACTTTCTCAAGTTTATCTGAGAAATCTGGCTGCTCATCGGGTCTCCTTCAAATGAATGAATGAATGAATGAATGAATGAATGAAATATGGTTTTATGGCACGTCAGCTCCAACCGGGCTATATTGCGCCAAACATATGGTGAATCTGAGACAAATTAAAACAATATCACATAAATGAATTTATATATGTAAATAAAAACAAATATCACAGAAAATATATTAATTAAAAATAAATATAACAAATCTTTTACATATATAAATATTTAAAACGATATACATGATTAAATATATACAATTAAAATTGATTATAAAAGTTTGTCTCTTTTAAAAATGTTAGCACTTTGTCATATAGCTCCGGTTGAGCAAATAGCTGACGTACTGACTGGCAACGGTAATATTTAGATCTAATGTTCTTGAGATGTTTGCACTCAATCAAGATGTGTTTCACTGTCAAAGGAACATGACAGTGAACACATTCCGGTTGAGGCTCTCGCTTCAAAATGAAAATATGAGTTAAAAAAGTATGACCAATGCGAGAGCGACACAAAACAACTTCATCCCTCCTGTTGGTTCTATAGGAGTTGGGCCAATCTCCTAGGAGAGGCTTAATGTGATGAAGTTTATTTGTGCCTGCAAAATCCCAAGACCGTTGCCAGCGGTCATAAATAAAATGATTTATACACGAATTAAAATCTTTATATGGTATTAAAAAGGGTGATTGGGGAAGATCTAAAGCAGCTTTGGCAGCAAAATCTGCTTGATCATTCCCCCTTATATCTACGTGACTGGGGAGCCAGCAAAAGACGACGTCTTTACTGTTGAACTCGTATGATAATGGCAGATGATAAACATCTGCTACTAATGGGTGTTCAAGCTGTTTGTTGTTAATTGCTTGAAGCGAGGACAGAGAATCAGTAAAGATGATATACTTTAAAGATGAAGAGGATTGTATGAACTCCAAGGCCTGAAGAATGGCCTGGAGCTCAGCTGTAAATATTGAAGCAGCAGGTGGAAGACACACAGAAATGGTCTCAGATGGCGTCACGGTAGCCGAGGCTACCCGATCACCATCTTTAGAACCATCTGTGTAAATAGAAGCATAATCACCATACTTAGACCTT
This sequence comes from Patella vulgata, assembly GCF_932274485.2. Classification (NCBI taxonomy): domain Eukaryota; kingdom Metazoa; phylum Mollusca; class Gastropoda; family Patellidae; genus Patella; species Patella vulgata. The sequence goes on along the minus strand of NC_065881.2, from coordinate 87,610,048 downwards.
AACTCTCTAAAGAGAGATTGGAACACCGTAGAGCTAGTATCTCTCTTTTTATGTTGAGTTAGATCGAAATCGATCTTTGGGGGAGATATAGCCCACGGTGGAGTCCTAAAGACAGGGGTATTCGCAATACTGTCAAGGCTGATACCAGCCTCAGACAAAAGGGGTTGTATGCGAATACCGAATGATGGAATAACATTAGTCTTCACCAGATACAAATGCTCATAAAGAGGTCTAAATATGGTGTTAAATGAAATGTGATTCGGAAGTGATGCTATTTTCGTAGCATACTGCAGGGCCAGTTTATCACGTCTGTTGTGCAATGAGGGCTCATGCGCCTCGACGTATAAACTGTCCACTGGAGATGTACGAAATGCTCCTAAACTGATTCTAAGTCCCTGGTTGTGTATGGTGTCGAGCTCTTTGAGATAAGACTCGCGGGCAGACCCATACACAATACACCCATAATCGAGTTTTGATCTTATTAAAGCTCGATATAATCGGAGCAAGACCTTACGGTCTGCTCCCCAGTCAGTATTTGATAAGACTCTCAATATGTTGAGGGCTTTCAGACATTTCTTTTTTAGGCTTTTAATGTGGGGGATAAATGATAATTTCTTATCAAATATCAGCCCCAGAAATTTGGTTTCATCCACAACTGGAAGGCGGTTGCCATCCAAATAAAGTTCTGGATCTGGATGCAAACCTCGTTTCTGACAGAAATGCATGCAGACAGTCTTGGATTTCGAAAAACGAAATCCATTTTCGGTTGCCCATTGTTGAAGTGAATTCAAACAAAGCTGCAACTTACGTTCGATTATCCGCATGTCTGTAGAACCATAGCACATCTGAAAGTCATCAACATAAAGAGCGCCGTTTGTACCTGGTTTAAGGCACGCTGGGATAGTATTAATTTTAATTGCAAACAATGTTGGAGATAAAATACTTCCCTGTGGAACTCCCATTTCCTGAGGAAATGGGTCAGAGAATATTGATCCCAGTCGTACCTTAAATGACCTATCTTCCAGGAAATTTTTAATGAAGATAGGTAAGCGACCTCGTAGGCCGAGGTTATGGAGGTCGCGCATGATACCGTGTTTCCACGTTGTATCATATGCTTTCTCCAGATCAAAAAATATTGCAACTAAATGTTGCTTCTGGATGAAAGCATCCCTGACGAACGTTTCAAATCGAACGAGATGATCAAGAGTGCTCCTTTGGGACCTAAATCCACATTGGAGGTCAGTAATGAGGTTGTTGGACTCTAGGTACCAAACAAGCCTTCGATTGATCAATCTCTCCATGGTTTTGCAAATACAGCTAGTTAAAGCGATCGGACGATAGTTGGTAGGATTCGTATGATCTTTACCGGGTTTAGGGATGGGAATTATTGTGGCTTCATGCCACGAAGGGGGGAATTTCCCATCAACCCAAATCCGGTTAAAAAGATCCAGTAAAATTAAGAGAGTGGAAAAAGGTAAATGTTTAAGAATTTGGTAGTGTATTTCATCTGGCCCAGTTGCAGTATCTCGAGCTCGCTTTAGCGAATCCCGAATCTCTGCAATGGAAAAGGTATCATTATAGCATTCATCATTGCGGGACTTGAAATTAAGTCGCCTTTTCTCCTGTTGTTGTCTAATGCCTCGAAAGGCATCGGAGGAGAAATTGGATGATGAATTAAATGAAAAAGTACTGGCCAGAGAATTAGCAATATCAGGAAATGTTGTTAAGGTGGTATTATCAACATTTAAATGATTAACTGATAATGCACTACTTTTACCTTTAATCCTACGAATCCTATCCCATACCGACTTAGATGTGGTACGGGAATTAATCCTTGAGACGTAACCTTGCCATGAAGATTTCTTTGCTTGACGTATGGTTCTACGAGCCTTCGCCCGGACCATCTGGTATGCCGCAATATTCTCCATGGAAGGATGGTTCTTTAATCGCCTCAGGATGCGATCACGCTCTTTAAGAGCGGATTTGCAGTCATCGTTGTACCATGGTTTATTGAAACGTTTTGGTGTAGTCGTGGTTTTTGGAATCGCCTGCTCAGCCACATCTTGAAGAATTGAAGTGAATAAGGCCATAGGCTCATCTGCATCTTCTAACTCCTTTGTATCAAAAGAGAAGAGACACAAAGATTCGAAAAGAGCCCAATCGGCCTTATGCAACTTCCACCTCTGAGGTCTTTCGACCGGAGAGGGACCATTATTATCAATCAAGATAGGAAAGTGGTCACTACCACATAGATCTTCATTTACCCTCCATGAAAAATCCTGAAACAGGACCGGAGAGCAAATGGTGAGATCTAGGGAAGAAAAAGAAGCTGTGGCAGGATGTAGATAAGTAGGCGAGTCATCATTTAATAAACACAAATTATTAATGTTAATGAAGTCCGCTATTTGTTTACCTCTGTTGTTATCATCTGGACTACCCCAGAGCGAATGATGACCATTGAAATCCCCCGTAATAATAAACGGGAGAGGAAGCTGTGCAACAAGGTCATCAAGATCTCTGGGATTAAGATGTAAACTGGGTGGAAGATATACAGAGCAGAGTGTTAGAGGAATATGCAAAGTCACCCTAACTGCAACTGCCTGTAAAGGCGAGTTGAGGGTGACTTGACTCTGAGGAATATCTCCATTAAGAATAATAGAAACACCCCCATGAGCCCTACCATCACCAACTGAGTGATGATGGTAACCAACAAAATGTCTAAAAGACAAAGTGTCAGAATTCTTTAAGAAGGTTTCCTGTAAACAAATAGCTAAAGGATTGTATTTTTGGATAAATAATTGAACTTCATTAAAATTTGGTTTTAAACCACGACAATTCCATTGAATAATGGAATTTACCATTGTCAGGGAAATTTAAGTTTTGGCGGCTTACTGAGTGGGTTCACATGGACATCCACTACAGTAATGCCGTCCATCAGATCATCCCCATATTTATTGAAGAGAGTGATAGGGTTTTTTGAACCCTTTGAATCTTTCTCTCGAAACTTTGATAAATTTTTATGTTTTTTAGAATGAACTATATTCTCCTTTGCGGATGGTATACTCTTAAACTGCACCCCTGACCCAGTGGAACTGGAATCAGCAGCGTCAGCTTTAGAGTAGTGCAAGGGAGAAGCCCCCTTGCCATTTTGTGTGGGAGTATTGGGAATAATCTCAATATCTCTAGATGGAGGCAAGGAGGATACAACCTCATCAGGTAGAGGGGTAGTGCTTTGAGTCGAGCTCTCAGTGGCGCTCGAAACCCCTTTTATATGATCTGATGTAATAGTCAAAGTCTTAGGTTTTTTCTGCTTATAAGGCCAGGTTATATCTGTTTGAACAGATATGGTTTTAGAAGAGACTTTAACTGCACTTGCAAAAGACTTCCCTTCAGATGGAATGGGAAAAAGTGCAGTCAAATCTACCTGTTTTCGAGCATCAAAGTATGGTATTTTCCGCTCTGACATAACCTGTTGGATTCTCTTCTCTTTCTGCCATATTGGACATTCACGGGAATAAGCAAAGTGCTTTCCCTTACAATTTACACAACAAAACTCAGCCTGGCAGGTAGCGCTATCATGGCCTTCATGGCCACAACGAGCGCAGGTGTCTTTACCTCTGCAGACAGTTTTGCTGTGTCCAAACTTTTGGCACTTGTAGCAACGAAGAGGGTTGGATATGTAGGAATCCACAGGTATGTTTAAATAACCTGCCTTGAGAGTCTTTGGTATGTCGGGACGATTGAATGTGAGGATGTAGGTGCTTGTTGGAATCACCTTATCTCCTCGACGAACACTAATTCTTTTGACGTGTTGTACACCTTGAGAAGAAAGGTATTCTACCATTTCTTCCTCACTGCTGCCTTCAAGGTCCCGGCAACGTATTACACCTCTACTAGAATTTAAAGACCTATGGGGAGACACCTTAATAGGAATGTCTGCCAAAGACGATGATTTAAGGAGCATGGTAGCATGCTGTTCTTTGGCACATTCTATTAAGAGTGTCCCGTTCTTTAGTTTTTTAATAGCCTTGGGCTCACCGGCCAAGCCAGCTATCCCCTTAGCTATTAAAAATGGCGACACTTTCGAAAGGTCTTTAGAGGGACTCTCAATTAAGAGAAACCTCGGCCAAGACTTTGACATTTTACTATTATTTTTAAATATATTTGAAACGTCCTCGGAATTAGGACGTTTCTGCTTTTGTCTTTCAATTGTTGGGGTTGGGGGGATTGGGGAATCCATGAAGTAATTTTGTTTATGATTCACCCCTCGTCGTCCCCCAGGTTACTTCCCTGCCTACCAGGGGGAGGACTAGCGCGGATAACCTGCGCATGGCCTCAGGGCTCGACGAGGGGTATACTCAAGCCAGAAAGTAAAAAACTTTTCTAACCTGATTGACCCAAGCCGCCGCTCTGTACAATGTACTAGGACACAAAGGTAGTAATTGCTGAGTGAATAAACAACAGAGCATTAAACTGGGAAAGGGTACATCCTACAGAGCTAAAACGACCAAAGCCGATTGATCAGAGTGGGCCACTCTGACCTCCCGTCTAGGTAAACCATGGGCCAAAGTAATGTGTTGCAGAGAAAGGGCTCGCAAGCCAAATCCCCACTCAATTACCAGGATTCCACTCTCCACCGACACGGGTCGCAACGCACGGCAAACACGTTGCCCCATTACAGGGATCCTTTTAGTCGCCTTTTACGACACGCAGGACATACGAAGGGTATATTCTTATCACCCCCTACACCCCAGGGGGGGTCTCCTTCAAAGGACAAGATTTGATAAATAGACTGTAACTGACGATGGCCAGATAAAGGCAACACATCGTGATGCCAACCCGTCATAATGAGTGCTTGTGACAAGAGTACATCCCCCCTTCCTCCACTGTGTTGAAGATTTTTGATTGGCTGTCTAAACATCATACTCTAAGTAGAATTTACTAAAGAGAGAGAGAGAGAGAGAGTGTGAGAGAGAGAGAGAGAGAGAGAGAGAGAGAGAATGGGTTTAACATCGACTCAACACAAACTAGGTCATTTCAGGACTAGCATATGGTTCAATTTTACTTGAATAATTTTCTTGCACGTAAGAGTCTTTAGCAGTTGGAGGAAACCAGAGGACCCGGAGAAAACCCAGTAGGTTTGAATGACGACCCTACTCCTTGTCACGTACAACCGGGGAATCAAAACCAGGCCAGTTGATTCAATGACAGACCTTATGATGCAACATGCTTTAACCGTGTTTAGCAGTGGGAGGTAACCATTGGACCTAGAAATTAACCCACAAAGTTGGACAGATAACCCTTTTCACATTCAAGTGGAGGGGAATCGAAACCTCGTGACTTGAAGCGCATACATTAAACCAATAGACCATCCAACCATAAAGAATTTATGAAATCACAGACACTGTCATTTATAGAATTTAGAACTATTATCTTAATGTACTAGGGTGGGTTGGCGTAAGCCTGTCTTTATTAGCAGAACTGTAAGATGTTAAACCCCCATTTCATTTCATTTCTCTTCAGTAAACATAAAACGGTTGCTTTATTATCAACACTCTTAGTTATTCAGCGTTCCATATGATTCCTCATATAGCATCAGTGTCATTAAAACATATATAAGTTTGGGGGTTGGATGGCCGAATGGTTAGCACGTGCACGCTGTATCATAAGGTCTGACATTGAGTCAACTGAGGTGGTTTCGATTCCCCGGTTCTACGTGACAAGGAGTAGGGTCACCTGTCCAACCTCGTGGGTTTTCTCCGGGTCCTCCGGTTTCCTCCCACTGCTAAAGACCCCTACGCGCATGCGAATTATTGAAATAAAATTAAACCATATGTTAGTCCCGAAATGACCTAGTCTGTGTCGAGTGGATGTTAAACCCCATTTCTCTCTTAATGTACTGCAATCCTACTAGACGCAATCATATCTAAGATTAGTTTCTATAACGTACAACAAATCAATCGATCGCTGAGTTCGTTATTTAACTTCATTAATCAGTTAATTTCATCAGTTCTGATTGGCTGACTGATTAACGTCCAATTAACGAGATGTACAAATGTAATAAACAAGAATGATGGGAAGATAAAATAAAATATTTATATATACTGAGAAAATTTTCAGTTAATATAGCTCCACCGTCATGATAATATATTGTCTATAATATCTAACAAATGCCACATATTATTGAGAAGGTATTCAAGTTATATAAACATAAAGTAGAGAGAGAGAGAATGGGGTTTAACGTCCACTCGACACAGACTAGATTATTTCGGGCCTAACATATGGTTTTTAATTTTATTTCAATGATTCGCTTGCGTGTAGGGGTCTTTAGTAGTGGGAGGAAACCGGAGGACCCAGAGAAAACCCTCAAAGTGGGACAGGCAACCTTACTCCTTGTCACCTACAACCTGGGATTCACATAAAGTAGATAAAGTACAAGTATTTCAATGTTTACAGTAAATAAATACATAAAATCTTTTTTAAAAATGTCCAATTTTAAAAACTTCCACCACTTTTACTTCTTGAATGATATACATTAAATAATAACCTGGCGGTCAGTATGTTTGTCCATTCAGAGTTGACTGAGATCTAGGGTATAAATGGGCAACCTGGAGACAGGGACTGATTGTCTGCGATATCACTTTGGTGGCAGCAGACTTAAATAAAGCTATTTCACACACAGGGACTGATATTGGCCTGGTGGTATTTCACTACCAGGTCTGGTTACAGAGTTATATATCTATCTTTTAGTGTCATAGAGCTCTAAAAATAGAGAGAGAGAGAGAGAGAGAGAGAGAGAGATGGGGTTTAACATTCACTCAGCACAAACTAGGTCATTTCGGGACTAACACATGCGGTGGTTCAAATGAGATTGTGTCCAGTGGACTTGTACCTCTATCTGTCATAGAGCTCTAAAAATAGAGAGAGAGAGAAAGAGCGAGAGAGAGAGATTGTGTCCAGTGGATTTGTACCTCATTTCTCTCTCTCTCTCTCTCTCTCTCTCTCTCTCTCTCTCTCTCTCTCATTAGCCCAGTTGCTAGAGAAATGTAGGATGTTATCTAAACTGATCACAAGAGAAGTTTATAAAATAAAAATGGTGTCTCTTCTATCTAACACAATAATCTCATCACGATCACACAAGAAATTCAGAACATAATTATTAACTCGCTTTCCTCTCCCGATCTAGATCTCTTTGTACATAAAATGAGTTGTCTAATGTTTGCCGTAGATAACTCAATTAATTCAACAATGGTCTTTCCTTTATATCCCTATGCGTATATAACAAAGCCTTTTATGGCTGCTAATGTCCCATTGAATCGTTTATAGATCTGACCCTAATCTCCAACCATAACATACCACCAACTAATAGAATCACAGTCCTTATTCAAATTTCAAAAAGAACAACAAATTCTCGTTTGAGCTGGAAACAAGTGTTTAGTTAGAAAATAATATTTTATTCGATCGTGGGTTTTGTCTTACAGTAATCACTGTCGTTAGGTTTTTATCGACTTGTTGCCGTTGGTTTTTATTAAGTTTGTAGTCGGGTAGAGAGAGAGAGAGAACGAGGAGGTAATCAGAACCGTATTGATTATCTGACAAATTGAACAGAACGATTCTCATCGGAGCAAATGATCCATCGTGTTGCGAGTATTTATCGTAGTTTCCGTTACCGTTCCTTGGAGGATTACTAACTCTCATCCCATCTTTTACAAGATAACTTCAAGCCTTTCAAATCTTTTTGTCTTTAAACCAAATTTTAAAATCTTTACAAAGTCGAAAATAATGTTTTCTAATAAATTACCCTGTAAACATTTGAAAGAACTATAAATTTTGTTACCACCATTACATGCATGTTTGTAATATCTTATTACGATTGACTGCACACACATCCACACACACGCACACACAGCCTGCTGTAAACAAACAACTGTATTAGTCTCAAATAACAATAAGTCAAACTGATCGATTCAGTGAAATGAGACATAGAACCATCTTGGTTGGAGACAGAAAGAGAAATGAAATGAAAGGAAATGGGGTTTAACATCCTACTGTTCAGCTCCGAACTGGGCTACGCCATACAGTGTGCTATGAGGACAATTCACCCGTACAGCGGCGCTACGGCCTACTCTTAAAGGCATCTTTTACATAAACGCCAATGTGCACACGGAACCTCAGTTTTTCATCCCATCCAAATGACTAGACAGCTGTCCTTGTCAGGCCCTCCGTCCTGCATCACTGACAAGGGGGAATCACGCTGGGAAATCTGGATGAACTTTCTCGGCCAATGCAGGGATTGAACACCCAACCTCCAGGCTAGCGAGCCAGCGTCTTACCCACTTAGCCACCGTGACCCCAGAAAGAGAGAGAGAGAGAATTAACCTGGCGACAACTGTGCCAGTCACCTTGACGAGCACAGCCCCTTAAATTCGAAAATACCTTAACTGTTATCAATCAGATAAGAACCAATATCGTGTGACCTCTGACCCTAATCTAATAAAACCTTCATCTAAGATAGCTGTATTAGTAATCAACCAATAAAAGTAAATTAAGAGATATAATAAAATAAATAATGAGATTCTAGCCCAAGTGTAATTAGTCCGCCTATAATGGCTAATAAAGATACCATAAATGGTGCTAAAGGCCAAACTTATTCACAGTCATTTCCGTATAGAGGAATTCTGTTTGTTAAGCCAGCAAGATTTATGGTCAATATATGGAGAAATAACAACGTTAAAGACTGCCATTTCCAAGCGAATAAATTATTTATAATAAGCTAAATATTTGTCTGTATATAAATGACAGAGTTATTTAGAGATTTCCTTATAGAAGAGAGAGAGAGAGAGAGAGAGAGAGAGAGAGAGAGGGTGTTTAACGTCCACTTGACACAAACTAGGTCATTTCGGGACTAACATTATAGAAGAGAGAGAGAAAAAGAGAGAGAGGGTGTTTAACGTCCACTTGACACAAACTAGGTCATTTCGGGACTAACATTGTAACAAGGACAGCTGTCTCGTCAATTCGGATGGGATGAAGAACTGAGGTCCCGTGGATACATTGACGTGCAAGTTAAAGAATCTCTTGGCAGTTTGAATTCGATATAAGAGTAGGCCGTAGTGTCGCTGTACGGGCAAAATTTCTCTCATAACACTGTATTTCATTTGCTGTAAAATACCATTCTGTGCATGATGAAGTCACGTGACGAGTGTCAGTACAGAAAAGTAGTTCCGTCAAACCAACCCATTTTTTTTCATTTGAGATAAGCGGAAATGACTAGTAATTGTAGCATCGACGTAACTGTCAGTCAAAGAACACTTTAAGTAAAAACTAAGTGTTGATTATAATGAAAACTATTTATTGTAACAGCTAGCTACCAGCTATATCTGTTAAAACTATTCATTTAGACGTCACATCCATTTCTATAGTTTCTTTTGAAAATCAGAAAAAAGAACTCAATAAAATGGTGTAAAAAGCTTGCGGCATCCATTAATGTAGCGTTGTGTTACTTGATTAATGTGTGTACAGATCTTTTCACGTTCGTTTATTCTTGAAAGTCGTCTTTATCAAATTAAATACAACCAGCTTTATATTTCATTATTTAACATGGCAACAAGTTTATCATTTACAAGTCCCTTTATTATCAAAAATAAATAAATTGAGTTACAAAAACTTGTGATAAACTATCGTCTCTTTACCCTATTGATTCCTGACATTGTGTATGATGGAGGGGCTGACGAATATAAAGTTTGTCTAGTTTTTCAGATAACACAAAAAATGATGGTCCAGTGTACCACAAGCATTCGAGATGCCACTGTGTAGGCAATATAATGCTTTTGTTTGTACAATATTTTCCTCATGAGAGAGAGAGAGAGAGAAATGGGGTTTAACGTCCACATGACAAAAACTAGGTCATTTCGGGACTAACATATGGTTTAATTTTATTTCAATAAGGGAGAAAAACGACGAGGTTGGACAGGCGACCCTACTCCTTGTCACGTACAACCGGGGATTCGAAACCACGCCAGTCGACTCAATGACAGACTTTATGATACAGCGCGCGCACTCTAACCATTCAGCCATCCAACCCCCTTTTCCTCATGAGACACGGCATGATATATGGTGTATGGTGCATGGTGAATAGTGTATGGTATATGGGAGAGAGAGAGAGAGATGGGGTTTAACATCCAATTGACATAGACTAGGTCATTTCGGGACTAACACATGGTTCAATTTTATTTCAATAATTCACATGCGCGTAGGGGTCTTTAGCTGTGGGAGGAAACCGGAGCACCCGGAGAAAACCCAGGAGGTTGGACAGGCAACAACCAGGTGTATGGTGTGTGGTATATGGTGTACAGTGTATGGTATATGGTGTATGCTAGGTTCTAGTATATATACCGATCTGCATTAAACAGGTTGGTGAGGAAAAGTAGGACGTTAAACACTGTTTTATTTTATTGCATTCAAAGAATAAAACAAACTTCCTTGTCAAATCTCACTAACACTAAACCTGACAATTTGACATCATGCAGCGTATTGATTGACATTTGCACGATGTGCTGGAACCAGTTTGTATATTTTTATAATGTTATCACACCTATGAGATCTCCACGGCAACACCAAACTCATCAAGACAACTTGTTATTCTAATATTCAATTTATATCCACCAGAATCTTTTCTCCGGGGATTTCAAATTGTTATTGACTAACTCCCTACCTCATCCATAAATTCTACAACCATCAAATTTACCACGAGATATAAAAACGTTGCACTCGGCCGACAATTGGAAGCTTTCACTGTTTAATTGGTTGAAACGTATCGACTAATAAAATCTGACAATAATTTGTGCGATAATTTTTCGGTAAAGCTGAACAAATTGAAAAGGTTTGATTTTTCGCAATTTGTTTTTATTATCATTTTTGTATACAACACTTGCACAGAAACTGCAAATAAGATTTGTTTTTAATTGATAAACTAAAATGAATTATGTTGGGGATATTCTGTCCTTACAGATAAACAAACAGTCTAGGATATGAGAAGAAACAGAGAGATGGATGTTTAACGTGCAATCGCTACAAACTAGGTCCTTTTGGGACCAACATATGGAACAATTTTATTTAAATAATTCACTCACACGTAGGGGACTTTACCAGTGGGAGGAAAGCAGAGGACCAGGAGAAAATCCATGAGGTTGAACACAATCCCTTGCCAAGTAAAAGCGAGGAATTGAAACCATGCCACTTGACTCAATGATAAACTTGTACACGTTTATCAACTAGACCCCTCATAAGAAGGGGGATCACGGTGGCTAAGTGGGTAAGAAGCTGGCACGCTAACCTGGAGGTCGAGTGTTTGATCCCTGCATTGGCCGAGAAAGTAAATTCATCCAGATTTTCCGGCGTGGTTTCCTCCTTGTCAGTGATGCAGGATGGAGGGCCTGACAAGGACAGCTGTCTAGTCATTTGGATGGGACGAAAAAACGAGGTCCTGTGTACACATTGGCGTGCACGTAAAAGATCCTTTGGCAGTTGGAATTCGATATAAGAGTAGGCCATAGCGCCGCTGCCCTCATAGCACACTGTATGGCGTATGCCTGTCTTTATTAGCCCAGGTTAGGAGCAGAACAGTAGGACGTTAAACCCCATTTCATTTCATTTCATTTCCCTCATAAGAAAAAACAGCTCTGTGACATAAAATAAAATCAGTTTTAGCATTCTACTTTTCTCCATGGAGTGCGTTAATGACGAGTGGCATACACCATGCACAAAATTTCGGTTGCAAAGAAGGGATGGTGTGTACTCTTTGTTGAATATTAACTGCCAAGGCTTCATTTAAATGTATGAGATTTGAACGACTTGACACTGTACACCAGACCTTCTTTATTGCACCAGTGATGAAGACCTCTTGGCTAGTCAGCCAGCGTCTTATAACCCCTACAACTCGCATACATCTCAAGAGAGAGAGAGAAATGGGGTTTAAAGTCCACTCGACACAAACTAGGTCATTTTTGGACTAACATATGGTTTAATTTTATTTATATAATTCGCTTGCGCGTAGGGGTCTTTAGCAGTGGGAGGAAACCGGAGGACCCTGAGAAAACCCACGAGGTTGGACAGGCGACCCTACTCCTTGCCACCTACAACCGGGGATTCGAAACCATGCCAGTCGACTCAATGACAGACTTTATGATACAGCGCGCGCACGCTAACCATTCAGCCATCCAACCCCCCTTCGCATACATCTCAAACATGGATCAGTAGATGGGTCTCAATTTTTGTACAAAATCTAATTTCAGCAAATCATGTTAAATAAAAAATGATCTTTATACCTCTATAAAAATAAAATTTGAGATTTATAATAATTCTGGTTTTAAACATGCTACAGAAATTCTATTTTAATAAAGTATAATTGGAGCGAAAATAACCGTGGTAACGGAGAATCACAATTGTTCATTTCATATCCCCAGGTTTTCACGTGATTCAGTTTCTTCAAGAAAATTTATTGAATTGACAGCTATCAGGTCCTGACAGCTCTTTACAATGACACACATACCATGCTGTCATAGCAACCAAATTAATCACTTTAAAGATGGTCGCCTAGCGATCAATACCAGGAGAGTTTTTCCTCGCTAACATATTTCTAGAAACGAGCAAGAAGGCACGATTTCTTTATATATGAGAATCACGTCGGTCATGTTTCTTACTTTATTTACCCTTCGACATTCAATAAAAACATTGAAATCAACGACAGAATTTTTGTGAGAAACTTTCATCCTGAATCAAAAATCAATGCCATCGTTAGGTGTAATTACCCACACTCCTTAAACAACGCGTAAAACATTAACAGCATATACCATTTTATAATGTTTACACATCATTTAATTCTTGTAGTTATTCCGCTAGAAACGTTGCAAACAAACACACGGAGAACAAAAAACAGTTTTTTTTTTATTCTGGGAGCGTCAAAAGAAATATTGCAATATGTGATGAAAACTTGTGCAATTCTGGGTTTTTTTTCTAGTTGACGATTTCAGTATGTTTTATAATGAGATATTGGAGGATGAATTCCCCGTCAAATTCATTTCCTACACGAGGATGATTTCTCCGTCAAATCCATTTCCTACTCGAGGATCTAAAGATATTTGGCAAAACAGGAAAAGCAGAAGAAACATCAAACGAGCGATTCACCACCCCAAACCAACCTGGATGAAGGTCCACAGATCTCTTTGTCTGCAGTTCAATATATTTTTTATTTTCTTGGAATGAATTAAGATTTGACATTCCCCATAAAGATTTTAATGAGATATACCTCGATAAATGTTAAAGTATTGTTTGGAATAATGAAAAAAATGAGGTCCTGTGTGCATGTTGGAGCGCACGTTAATGAGGTCGTGTGTGCATGTTGAAGCACACGTTAATGAGGTCCTGTGAGCATGTTGAAGTGCATGTTAATCAGGTACTGTGTGCATGTTGAAGAGCACATTAATGAGGTCCTGTGTGCATGTTGAAGCACACGTTAATGAGGTTCTGTGTGCATGTGGGGGCACACGTTAATGAGGTCCTGTGTGCATGTTGAAGAACATGTTAATGAGGTCCTGTGTGCATGTTGAAGCACACGTTAATGAGGTCCTGTGTGCATGTTAAAGCACACCTTAAAGAGGTCTGGTGTGCATGTTGAAGCGCATGTTAATGAGGTCCTATGTGCATGCTGAAGCACACGTTAATTAGGTCCTGTGTGCATGTTGAAGAGCATGTTAATGAGGTCCTGTGTGCATGTTGAAGCACACGTTAATGAGGGCCTGTGTGCATGTTGAAGCACACATTAATGAGGTCATGTGTATGTATATGCACATGTACAAGAACCAGCAACATTTGAAATTTGAAAGACGATATAGTTCTGATGGCCAGGAAAAAATGTCCATCATAAATAGCACACTGCATGACGTTTTCTGGTCTTCATTAGCTCGGTTGATGCAGACAAGAAGAACGCTACCCCCCACCCCTTGCCAAAATTTCATTGTATTGTGTATGCTTTCCAGTAGTCAGCGGTCCAGAACAGAGGGTCTGACAAGGAGAGATGTCTAGTTGTTCGGATGGGATGGAAAATCAAGGTCCTGTGTCTACATTGGCGACGTTGTTAATGTGTGGGCAAAATTTCCCTTATAGCACACTGTATGGCGTATGCCTGGTACAGATAGAAGAGCAATGTTTGCCTGAAAATCTGTGACCGTGTTTTCAGATTTGTTTTCGAAAGTGAGTAAATCTCTTTCGTTTGATCCCTGCATTGGCCAAGAAAGTTCATCCAGATTTTCCGGGGTGGTTCCACCTTGTCAGTGATGCAGGACTGAGGGCCTGACAAGGACAGCTGTCTAGTCCTCCGGATGAGACGAAAAACTGAGGTCCCGTGTATACATTGGAATGCGCGTAAAAGATCCCTTGGCAGTTGGAATTCGATATAAGAGTAGGCGATAGTGCCGCTGCCCGGGCAAAATTTGCCTCATAGCACACTGTATGGCGTATGCCCGTCTTCATTAGCCCAGTATAGGAGCAGAACAGTAGGATGTTAAACCCCATTTCATTTGTAAATCTCTTTCAGAACGATAACAAAAGAATAAAATTATTTTCAGCTCTCTTTCACCGGAGAAACGGGATCTGTCAGAAACAGACGCAGAAACAATAATTATCGTACAAGTGTTCCGACAAACAATACAATCATCTGAAATATCAGACAAGTCACTTCCAGAAATCGTGGCTCGACGGAAACCACATTAGTTTTAGTGAGGTAAGGACTGAGAGCTAATAATAGTGACAGAAGGAATACATCTTGTTCAAATCATCTTATTTCAGAAAACATCTGCTCTCGTGATATTTGGCAAAAGAGCATAATAAAAACACAACACAATTTATATAAAAAACAATCATTGGTTTTATTATATAAACATTTTTACAAGTGTGATCGTATTATTTTCCAGAACAAACACATGTCGAATCATTGTATATTATATCAATATTCTTTTTTAACCATTTACTCATTCTAATTGTAAATCCAAATGAAATGAAATGGGTTTTAACATCCTACTGCTCTTACTGGGCTAATAAAGATGGCATATGTAATATATTGTTCTGAGGGAAATTTTGCCCGGGTGGCAGCACTATAGCCCAATCCTATATCGAATTTCACTTTCCAAGGGATCTTTTACGTGCGCGTAAATGTATACACTGGGAAATTAAATGGAAAAGGAAATTAAAGGGAGTTGTCAAACACGCAAGGGAATTATTGAAATAAAATTGAACCATATGTTAGTCCCAAAATGACCTAGTTTGTGTCAAGTGGAAGTTAAACCCCATTTCTCTTTCTCTCCTTCCTATTTATGCTTCACTGATTTCCACACAATGCTAAAGGGACCACACAACACGGATGTGGTTTAATAATAAATAAAATGCATTTTGATAGTCCCGGAATGACCTTGTGAATGGTTTGTTGAGTTAATTTGCTATGAAGCCCCCAGTTTATGTCAAGTGGGCGTGAAGCCCTTTATTTTGTCTCATCTAAAGAACAACGCAATTTCCTTAATTATCGAAACCTCCACTGTGCACCTGACGAGAGAATTGAATGAATTATATAAAATGTCTTAGACTAAATATCTTGTCTCAGCATCAAATAAAACCGTGTTATAGAAAACACACTAACAGATGTTAGACTGATTTATTGACATTCCCAGAAAAAAAAATATATTCCCCGCCTACCCAAATATATGAATAAAAATATCGCCCACCCCGAACACCTACTCTAATGTATCAATCTAAATAAATCTGAATTTTAGCAGCAAATGAAATGAAATGAGGTTTAAGGTCCTACCGTTCTGTTCTGCTCTGACGGGGCTAATGAAGACGGAACTTTAGTAGCAATAAGTCTTTTAAAGTTAGAACAGTAAGAGAGAGAGATAGAGAGAGAGAGAGGGGGGAGAGAGAGAGAGAGAGAGAGGGTTTAACATCCACTCAACACATACTTGGTCATTTCCAGACTAACATATGATTTAATTTTATTTCAATAATTTGCCTGGGCGTAGGGTTCTTTAGCAGTGGGAGGAAACCGGAGGACCCAGAGAAAATCCATGAGGTTGGACAGGCGACCCTACTCCTTGTCACGTACAACCGGGGAATCTAAACTACGCCAGTTGACTCAATGACAGACCTTATGATAAAACGTGCATGCACTAACCGTTCGGCAATCAAAACCCCCTGACAAACAATGTGTGTGTTTAATTTGTTTTACATGTAACTATGGGGGCGGACATCTTGTTTTACATGTAACTTTGTGGGGGCTGACATCTTGTTTTACATGTAAATTTGTGGGGGCTGACATCTTGATTATTTTAAATGTCACAGCGTTATACAAATGTACACGACTGAGATAGAATATCAGTTAAAATAAAACTTAAATTACCAGACACGGAATGGAGTTTAATGTTTTGTCTATTCCATACTTTTAAAGAAATTCCTTGGAAACTACAATACTGTGGAAGGTGAATCGCTAATGGGTGAATCGCCCTAGTTCTTACCTGTTTAAATCCCTCCCTTTCTCCCTACCCCCTCCCCATCGCCCCTCCCCCTGCTCTAGTATAGATGTGTTCCTACCTGTACATCCCGGGTCCAAGCCATCCCCCGCCCCCTCCAACTGTTCTAGTATATAAGTGTTTCTACCTATACATCAAGGGTCCAAGCCCTCCCCCTTCCCTAGTATAAATATTTGCCTACCTATACATCAAGGGACCAAGCCCTCCCCCAGTCCTAGTTTAGATGTGTCCCTCCCTATACATCAAGGGACCCAGCCCTCCCCCTTCCCTAGTATAAAAGTGTGCCTACCTGTTTAAATCCTCGGTACATTATCTGTAATTCTTTGCGCGAAAACTTTGTGTTTCGGCAGAGTATATCAAGCCCTTCCGGTTTATACCTAACAACCTGCATCTCCAAGTCATCGATATCATTGTCTGAAAAATACACAAATAAATAAATAAATAGTTTTAATTTAACACAAATAAAAGTTCAAAAGAATGTTTTGTTGTTCTCCTCGTTTTTCATTTTTGCAATCCAATTAAAATACAGATCTACATTTCGTTTCGTTTTTTTATACTTTCGATGGCCTACACTACATGAAGATCTGACCGGTTGTAGCGATAGGTCGCGTCAGAGGTCATATGAGCGACTTTTGACCCTATGACGTCAGACATTTGATTAACCAATCAGCATTGATGTTACTAGTGGATTACCCACAGTTCCGTGCAAAACACGACAAAAGCTCGCCGTAACAGACCATTTCATTGGCTAACCCCTCACATCATTCTGAACACACCAATGATAATAACACTTCCAGATCCTTGTGTAGTAAAGACAAGTAAAACGAAATTTTGAACTATAAAAAAAACAAAACGAAATAGGATCCGTGTTTTAATCAGATAGATATTTTCATTAAGATTGTACAATATTCCTGAAATAAATCACAACAGTTGATCGTGCAATAATAACCACTCATAAATAAGATAAGAATTTCACACCAATAAAAGTATGCAAAAAGTATGTACATACATTGGCTGTGAAGGGGTTAATGGTTGTACATTTTATCAATGGCTGCCAAAGGGTTAATGATTGTACATTTCTATCAAAAGGTGAAAGGTGAAAGGTCATGATAATATATTAGGTAAATAAAATAATAATAATCAAATATTATCTGAGTTAGAAATCAAATTAATGTCTATTGTATTGATGACACTGACTCTAACCATCCGTTAGGTTCGTTTGTTTTAAAGTCATGATGAAGGTTTTTCTGTGAATTGCTCGGCAAATATTAGTTCGTTAAAGTGGGTAAATGGCTCTGGGGGATCAATGTGTGATATTGTATATAATAATAAAGATTGTACTTGTAGTGGCTGATCGACATTTGACAGAGAAATGAAATGAAATAAAATGTATCGAAAATGAAATGAAACTGGGTTTAAGTCCTACTGTTCTGCTCCGAACTCGTCTAACGAAGATAGGTATACGCCATATAGTGTGCTATGAGAGAAATTTTGCAGTGGCTGATCGACATTTGACAAGAGAAATGAAATAAAATAAAATGAAAATGAAAATGAAATGAAATGGGGTTTAACGTCCTACTGTTCTGCTCCGACGGGGGTTATGCACATGGGTATACACCATACAGTGTGCTATGAGGGAAATTTTGCCTGGACAGCAGAATTTAGCGATGTTGGATAAAAATCATTTGATGATTCTCTTTTTAAACTGATTGAATGCAAGCCAGGATATTCTGATTTTGTTTTCTAAATTAAATGTTAAATAATCAATTACGTTATATTTTATTGTCCTGAAAAATGTAAATGATGATATAAGCGGCTTTAATATCATCATCCTCGGTTGTATGTGACAAGGAGTAGGGTCGCCTGTCCAACCTCGTGGGTTTTCTCCGGGTCCTCCGGTTTCCTCCCACTGCTAAAGACCCCTACGCGCAAGTGAATTATGGACATAAAATTGAACCATATGTTGGTCCTGAAATGACCTCCCTCTCTCTCTCCCTCTCTCTCTTGTGAATGGAACAACCTGAACAAGCAATTTATTGAAATAAAATTGAACCATATGTTAGTCCCGAAATGACCTAGTTTGTGTCGAGTGGACGTTAAACCCCATCTCTCTCTCTCTCTCTCTCTTTAATATTATCATTTTTATAGTTAAACATACATTATGCAAGATCTAAATCTGTCTATTGCAGATCTATTAATTAACTTATCCAGGCCATAATCAACTCTCGATGGCATCGCTAGCCTGTGATGTTTATTGGATTAGGTTCCGATTTCCTGTTTGACTTCCATTCATAATTTAATTATGAAATGGATAATCGAGACTATGTTTTTTATCGTACCGACTTTAGTAATGATGATCGAGGCTAGGCCGAAAATTCAATAGCTAAAATCTCAGTTCAGAGTGGATCAATTTGACTGAAATATTCATGAAATTCTCTTTACAGTATCTAGTTTTTAACTATTATAGTAAGAACTGCCAGCTCTTTATCTAATCTCCCATAATGTATCTTTAAACTCTATAAATGGCTGTGCTGTTCTAATCTACCTAAAATCATACCTAATCCTCTAGAGAATATATTGTATTGTGGTATTGTCATGTTAATAAATATCTAAATAACAATCTATATAACATTTGAAACCAGAAAGAAAGAGGCATATTTATCTCTTACATGAGAGAGAGAAATGGGGTTTAACGTCCACTAGACACAAACTAGGTCATTTTGGGACTAACATATGTTTAATTCTGTTTCAATAATTTGCTTGTGCGTAGGAGTCATTAGTAGGGGGAGGAAAGCGGAGGACCCAGAGAAAACCCAAGAGGTTGGACATGCTACCCTACTCCTTCTCACGTACAACCGGGGAATCGAAATCCATGTGACAAAGTATTCTATAACTTTCATCAAATTGAACGATGATTTAGGTGCGTAGAACTTTATGACCTCTGCTGATTTTTGATAATATATGATATTGACGTTTCAACTCTGTATAAACTTCTGTTAAGGCATACAGCGCGCACATGCTAACCATTCGACCATCCAACCCCCCTATCTCTTACATAGAGCACCTTTAAACTAGAATTCCAATTCCTTTAATTCATCTACAGTTTAAAGTTTTATAAATTAAAATAATATAACTAAAATAACTCTACAATATTTTCTATAACATCTAATAATCAATCTCATTTACGTGGGAGCTATTTCATGTTTTGGGAGAAATTATTCTGTGAAACTGTTCGTTCGCGGAGAGAGTGATCAGTTCAGCTGGTAATTTAATGTTATCATAAGAGAACAGAATTTCAATTAATCACATTTATTTATGACATTTTCTACATCATGGACTAATGCTCACAAAATCCTATGATTAATATTGATGCTGTCGATGTTTATTACCCAAATATTTTTACATCAAATAATGGATTGGCAGTTATATAGTAGCCAAGATCATTCCAGTATTTTTACATCCAATAAAGGATTGGTAATTAGTAGCCTAGATTATTCAGTAGTTTTGCATCCGATAATGGATAACCCAAGTATTATTTAATTTCGCGTATAACCCTGATCTCTTTCACATTCATTCCATAACAAATCTTACCATTCGTACGACTATACGACTCGTACGTTGTCCCTTGCCAGGCCCTCTGTCCTACGTCACTGACAAAGGGGGAACCACGCCTGAAAATCCTGATGAATTTTCTCAGCCAATGCAGGGATCAAACACTGGACAACCTGGTTATCGAGGCAACGTCTTACTCGCTGAGCCACTGTGTCTCCCTGTCCTCTTTGAGGCTTGCTGTTTAAATTGCCTTGAACAAAGGGAGGTAACTGGAGGACCCGGAGGAAACCCACAAGGTTACACAGGTGATATTACTCATGTCACGTACGTACTGTCCTTGGCCTTGAGGTCATCATAATAGAACAAACCTAAAATACTGCCTTCGCCGCAGCTATAAATTAAGAGAGGACTAACACATGGTACAATTTTATTTCCATAAAGTCGTGTGGTGTTTAGCACTGTGCGGAAACCTGAGGACCTGTATAAAAACTACAAGATTAAGCAGGTGATCCTATCCCTTGTCATGTATAAATGTGAAATGAAATGAAATGAAATGAAATGGGGTTTAACGTCCTACTGTTCTGCTCCTATACTGGGCTAATGAGGTCCTGTGTACACATTGGCATGCACGTAAAAGATCCCTTGGCAGTTGTAATTCGATATAAGAGTAGGCCGTAGTGCCGCTGCCCGGGCAAAATTTCCCTCATTGCACACTGTATGGCGTATGCCCGTCTTCATTAGCCCAGGTTAGGAGCAGAACAGTTGGACGTTAAACCCCATTTCATTTATTTCTGTACAAGCTCAAAGATATTTTTATGACATTTAGACAAAGAGACTATCAAAGAGGTAGTGTTTATATCAATGAGGTTTCGTCTCAGCTCAAATATAATCTTCTGACATTTAGACTATCAAAAAGTTATAGTATATTAATATTTCACTAACATCAACTGAAAGGTTATTTTATATTATTTATTTATTTTGTGAATATCATCATCCTTTCATCCAGGAATATTCTCGGACCTTGATCAGATGAATAATTATTTATTTTGAATATCTCTATGTGAAGACGTAAAACTTCTGGAATATCATCTAGTTTTATAGAGGTAAATAAACTTACATCAAACAAGAGAGAGAGAGAGAGAGAGAGAGAGAGAGAGAGAACTACCAATTTTTGCACCATCTAGCCATTTCAGTAAAGTACATGATGATTTACATTTAGCAGAGGTCTGTCTTGTGGGGCGAAAGTTGGATACCCAAAGTAACCCCACGGCCACAAAGTGGAGAAGGTGCTAAATCAAGGATCAAACCTACGACTGCAAGCCACAGGTCACCGTCCAGCTACAGCAGAGACTTATTTTCATGGAGGTAATAAACTTATATCAAACATATAAAGGAAAGATTATTGACCAATTCACCTTTTTATCTTGGAATGTTTCCCCTATTTTGTTTAGTCTTATTTTTAGTGAAACGTTTATCACCAGTGGCCTGAGATTTACATCCCTGTGGACACTTACTTGGGTCAGTCCTCGGATCAATTCACTTGATTTGTTTGAGAAGCCTGTGTATTTCATGTTGGGTTTTCTTATGAGCCATGTGTATGTATGATGTTGTGTTGCGAAACCAATGTTACCAGGTTTAAACTAGGAGGATAATTTGTAATGGCTGGCGTCCTAGATTTGGAAAATCCCTCCCCCCACCCCCTCTCCCTGTAAATCTGCTACTAATTCAACAACATACATATGTCTGTAACTTCTCTACAATCAACACCCCTCTATCGATTTTTTATCATAAACGACCTAGGAAATAAAAACTCTTTTGTCAGCGAGAATAATAATTACATGGTGTCGTCCAGTCCTCGTGGTAATCATAGCTGTCCAATCTTCCAATTAATTGACAATTTAGGATGAGTGTTATGTTTTGAACCAGTACTCTCTAATAGTCAAAGATAAGATGTCTGAATCCGACGGGACCAATCACTATCTATCTTACATCAGTAGAGAGAGAGAGAGAAATGTGGTTTAACGTCCACTCGACACAAACTAGGTCATTTCGACTAACACATGGTTTAATTTTATTTCAATAATTCGCTTGCGTGTAGGGGTCTTTAGCAGTGGGAGGAAACCGGAGGACCCGGAGAAAACCCACGAGTTTGGACAGGCGACCCTACTCCTTGTCACGTACATCGGGGATTCGAAACCACGCCAGTTGACTCAATGACAAACTTTATGGTACAGCGCGCATGTGCTAACCATTCAGCCACCCAACCCCCCTTACATCAGTAGAAGATAAAGTTAACACAATCTTATGAAAAAATATAGTTCTATATTGCGTTTCGTTTCTTTTTATACTTTCGATAGCCTCTACTACATGAAGATCTGACCATTTGTAGTGAGAAATTGCATCAGGTGTCATACGAGCGGCTTTTGAACCAAATAATGTCAGATATTTGATTAACAAATCAGCATGGATGTTTCTAGTGGAATATCCACAGTTCCATGCACAGCACGCCAAGAACTCGCTGTTACAGACCGTTTCATTGACTAATCCCTCACATCAACCAGAACGCAGGTTATATAACAACTATTCCAGATCCTAGTGTAGTAAAGACAATTTAAGTAAAATGAAATTTTGAACTATAAAAAATGAAACGAAAAAATGAGAGAGAGAGAGAGAAATGGGGCTTAACGTCCACTCGACACAAACTAGATCATTTCGGGACTAACATATGGTTTAATTTTATTTCAATAATTCGCTTGCGTGTAGGGGTCTTTAGCAGTGGGAGGAAACCGGAGGACCTGGGGAAAACCCACGAGGTTGGACAGTGAATCGAAAAAGGATCTGTGTTGAAATCAGATTGCAGTCAATACAGAGGATGAATAGATTAAACAATCCGAATACAGTCTGTTATAGAAACCAGAAACAATCCCCAAATCTACAATTTGTCACGCAATTAGTTTCTCTGCAATATTCTGCTCGACACTGGTTAATTGGGTGTAGTAAATTTCGTGGGTCATGACGTTACGTTATGTAAGCATATCTGGAGCTCTGTTTAAACCCAAACGATATTATAACGCAGTTAGGTATTGGTTGTTCATTGGACTATTGACCAGTCATAATTTATAACAGAAATTTGCTTTCATTACAGCAGTGTTTGAGTGGGATTAGGCCTAATCAAACGAAACAATGCGAGGAGTATGTCCATTAGGAGACATATTGGATAGGGTTTTATAGTTTTAAGAGAGAGAGAGAAAGCCAGTGAGAGATCAGGTTTTACACCTTTTCAGTACAAAGGGGTTATTTTTCAGGATCAACACGCTTCCGTAGAACTGAGAGCCAGGAGAAAACTGAAACAGTTAGACAGGACACAGGCCTTTCCCTCTGGAATTCTCTTATATATGCATAGTTTACCCAAGACTTTAAAGTTCAGGACAATAATTAACTCCGTGTTTCAGCTTCAATATAAATTATTTGTTTTTAAATTTTTTGTCTAAGGTATGTTCCAGAAATTTGGAAAACTCATGCCTTTTTAAAGTGTCAGAAAAAAATCCTGACATATTTATTTTCATTCGGTTGTGTTCCTTTAAGACTCTGTCGTGGCCCAAAAAATGAAAGAAAGAGAAACTTGAGATGAGAAACCAGTCAGACTGGTTACAACCCAGCGATTAGAGAGGATTACAGATGGTTTAGTTACAGCACGAAGCACGGATTTCCTTCAAATCTATCTGTATTACTTTGTCAACATTTCAAATATAAATTTAGCATTTTGTGTAGAAAAATCAAAAGAAAATGAGATGGTTTTAATTGGAACCAAATCTAGACATAAATACTGGTATGTCTATAAATATCACAGAATTCCTGTTTTTAAAAAACAGAATGACTGCGACGTACAAATGCTTTAATAATGGTCCATCATTTTGTAATTCATAAACTAAATGATATCTTTAAAAGGCATTTAGTGAAAGCGATATATAATAACAGACAGCTTTATGGATGACATTCACTAGGTTTTTTTACCTTATAGGTTTTAAGGATACTCTCATCGTTATCAAGAAATGATACAATCAAATATGTTACAGAAGGTTACATACAGACGGGCAACAATTCAATAATTCAATAGGGGTCTTTAGCAGAGGGAGGAAATCGGAGGACCCAGAGAAAACCGACGAGGTTCGACAGGCGACCCTGCTCCTTGTCACATACAACCGGGGAATCGAAACCATGCTAGTTTACTCAATGACAGACCTTATGATACATTCTCGCTATAATAGTTAAAAACTAGATAGTGTAAAGGTAATTTGCTGAAAATTTCAGTCAAATTGATCCATTTTGAGCCGAGAAAGAAGCGGGTGAAATTTTTGCATAGTCTAGGTCATCATTACTAAAATCATTAATATAAACAGCATAGTCTTGATTATCCACTTTTATTGATTTAATTATCAATAGCCGTTAGGGGCATATAGGAATCTGATCCAGCCAACATCGAAGGCCAGCCTTGACATCGAGAGTTTATTATGGTCTGGATAAGTTAATTAATGTCTAATTGATAAATTAGATAACATTTCAGGCCTAAAGAAAGACTTGTAATAAGCAGATTTTGCTCTTGCATAATGCATGTTTAAGGAAAGTGAATGTTTGGAGAAAACGCGTGGAATCAAAATCAAATAGAGTTGACACTTAATTTTGTGGCGAATAGAAAACGTTAGACATAACACGACCGGTACTTTACAAATAGTCATATTAATTTTCTCTCAGACGATGGAGACAACATTACACCGAGAAATTCTGTCACGTTCACGAAGATTTATTGTACATAAAACATAAATAATTGGTTAAAAGCCATAGTTTCGTAGTTTTTTTTTAACTACAGACGGAATAATCTAATCAGGTGTGGTTATTGTCCGACCCATGTCATTATGTAAATTTAGTTTTAGATCCAGCATTGGCAGATCTGTGACATTATTTAAATTAGTTAAAGATGCGAAAGTGGGAGATATTAATGTTTGCTGTATACATCTCTCTAAAATATTCTGATGTCAGAACATAGATGCTCAATTATGCAAAGAGTTTCCGATATTACAATATTTGGTGTGCGGAAATTTGAATTCTGTATTATTCTTTCTGATGAGCTCCATTTTGAACAAGAATGAGATACTGTTTGTCTGTTTAAACACATGGAAGATGTAAATTGTTATTTTTTTTTACTAATTAAATATTGACCACAATTAAATTCTGTTTCAAGAACACCAGATACCACATACGATTTGCATGAGGCTACGACAGGTTTAGCTTTACTGAATGAAATAAGGTTTAGTGTTCAAAAGAAACAGGGGGGAGGGGGGGCTCGAAGGTCTTGTGGTTTAACATGTGTGCGTGAAATCGTGAAATCATAAGGTCTGTCATCAAGTCAACTAGCATGGTTTCCATTCCCTGGTTGTACAGGACGTCGTCTGTCCAACCTCTTGGGTTTTCTCTGGGTCCTCTGGTTTCCTCCCACTGCTAAAGTCCCCTACACGCAAGCACTTTACTGAAATAAAATTGAACCATATGTTAGTCCCAAAATGACCTAGTTTATGTCGAGTGGACGTAAAACCATATTTCTCTCAGATCAATTCACAATCATTATTCAAATGTCAATCATGATAAAGCCAACATCTTTACAAACAGCACTGTTAACAGATCAATTTCTAAAAAGATCACTTAATATTTTGATAACATTACTTGACAGAAAAAAAAAATATCCAAAAGAATCAATACAATGCTTTTCATAAATAAAAACAATATAAATTTGTTGTTAGAAATGATGTATGGATAATTTGAGTTTATCTACATCTAATATAAGAGAGAGAGAGAGAGAGAGAGAGAGAGAGAGAGAGATGGGGTTTAACGTCCACTCAGCACAAACTAGGTCAAATTTGGGACTAATACATGGTTCAAATTTATTTCAATAATTCGCTAGCAGTGGGAGGAAAACGGCAGGACCCGGAGAAAACCAACGGCTTGACAGGCGACCCTATTCCTTGTCACGTACAACCGGGGAATCGAAACCACGCCAGTTGACTCAATGACAGACCTTATTGATACAGCGCGATCATGCTAACCATTCGGCCACCCCCTACTACATCTAATATGAATTTTAATTACATGTTTGAGAAACAAACATGCCAGTAAATCAATCGGACTTGATATTTACAGAATTGATTGATTACAGGTTAACAAGCTTGTGCAGAATAATATTACCTGTACACCTGTGAATAATTTATAATCAATCTTAAACAATAAGATTAATTAATCCCATGGTAAACTGTCAATAACAAATATTTTATATCGCTTCTGGGTGTCTTGCATGATTGAAGTGAATCTACAAGATATATACACTTACATTCTTCTTACGAGAGAGAAAGAGAGAGAAATGGGATTTAACATCTACTCGACACAAACTAGGTCATTTCGGGACTAACATATGGTTCAATTTTATTTCAATAATTTGCTTGCGCGTAGGGGTCTTTAGCAGTGGGAGGAAACCAGAGGACCCGGAGAAAACCCACGAGGTTGGACAGGCGACCCTACTCCTTGTCACGTACAACCGGGGATTCAAAATCACGCCAGTTGAATCAATGGCAGGCTTTATAATACAGCGCGCACGTGCTAACCATCCAACCCCCCTTCTTACGAAACAAAATAAAATGAAATAAATGAAATGAAATGGGGTTTAACATCCTACTGATCTCAATGTGATTAAAATACAGATCTATATTTCGTTTTGTTTTTTTATAATTTCGATGGCCTACACTACATGAAGATCTGACCGGTTGTAGCGCTAGTGTCGCATCAAAGGTCATACAAGCGACTTTTGACCCTATGATGTCAGATATTTGATTAATCAATCAGCATTGATGTTACTAGTGGATTACGCACAGTTCAGTGCAAAACACGCCTAAAGCTCGCTGTAACAGGCCGTTTCATTGAATAAGCCCTCACACCATTCAGAACATGTCAATAATAACAACTCTTCCATATCATAGTGTAGTAAAGACAAGTAAAACGAAATTTTGAACTATAAAAAAAAAAACGAAATAGGATCTGTGTTTTAATCAGACTGTACTGTTCTGCTCCTGACCGACCTAATGAAGACGGGAAAATGAAAATACAATAAAATAAAATAAAATGAAAAAAAAATAAAATAAAATGAAATGAAATGGGGTTTAACCTCCTATTCATCTGCACGAACTTGGCTAATGATAAATGTACATGTTACGAATAACTCGGCTAATGATAATTGTCAATAAATTAAAGATTTCTATGGGTTCTGGTCGTCTTCCATGATTTAAGTGAATCTACAAAAAACATACATCCTGCCTACGGAATAAAATAGGCTAAAAAAATAGGATTTTTAACATCTTACTTTTCTGCTCCAACTGGGCTATTGAAGATGTGGATGAGACTGATCAGAGGTGATATCAAGTGTTCCAAAAGGGATAAGTATATTCTGTGTCCTACTGGAAAATAGTACAGAATTTGAAGGGGGCTTGGTTGTGGACATGGTCAAAAGCTCTAATACAGTTTATAAGTTTTCTCATTGAGACAAGTGGGATGATTTCGACCCCAAGCTTAGTAGGGTCGCCAGCCAAACCTTGTGGGTTTCCTCCGGTTCCTCTGTTTCATTACACTACTAAAGGCCCCTGTGAAAGCGAATTATTGAAATCAAATTATACCATATGTTAGTCCCGATATTATCTAGTTTATGCTGAGTGGAAGTAAAATGCATTTCTATATCTTCTCAGAATTTAAGGAAAATGCTTACTCTTTATAGAAGGCCACTGCTTGGGCAAAATTCACCTCATAACACTCTGTATGATGTATGCCTGTCTTCATTAGCCCAGTTGGAGCAGAACAGTAGGACGTTAAAACCCCATTTCATTTCATTTACTCTTTATAGAGGACCCGATATCACTTCTCCTTTGACAAGTTCACACAACTAACAACAAATTGTTATTGAAGGCTGCCCATAACCATTGCAAATTATAATAAGATCAAGACAATGGAATTATTATGAGTTCTGAGTAGCTGGCATAACACACCAGATGTGTTTCGGCATACCTTTTATCTTTATAGTGTTTACAGTGCAACAAAGTAGTGCAGCTTTACGGTTGTGCTAACACTTTTGGATATATATATATATATTAGGGTTACAAGATGTCTAACTACAGGAGAGTTGATATTTGGAATGTCAGACAAATAAAGAATATCAGAGAGTCAGAAACTAATAGTTTTCTCTTTAAAGAAACATTATATAAGATGTACATACAGTTGCTAAATTCCAAAAGAGAGGGAGAGAGTGCAGTTAAACTCTGTTTCATTTTATATAGTAGGTTGTCTTCATTAGTCCGTGTAGAGAGAGGGAAATGGGGTTAAACGTCCACTCGACACAAAATAGGTCATTTCGGGACTAACACATGGTTTAGTTTTATTTCAATAATTTTCTTGCACGTAGGGGTCTTTAGTAGTGGGAGGAAACCGGAACTCGACAAGCCCCATTTAACATTAGGGTCTTCGACTAGTCCCCAATTTAACATTAGGGAACTCGACAAACCCCATTTAACATTAGGACTCTCTACTATTCCTCAATTTAACATTAGGGACCTCGACAAGCAGCCAATTTAACATTAAGGAGTCCGAACAAGTTTAGGGAACACAACAGGCCTCCATTTAACATTAGGGTGCTCGACTAGTCCCATTTAACATTAAGGAACTCAACAAGCCTTCATTTAACATTAGGGAGTCCGGACAAGCCCCATTTAACATTAGGGAACTCAACAAGCCTCCATTTAAGATTAGGGAGCTTGACAAGCCCCATTTAACATTAGGGCGCTCAACTAGTCCCCCATTTAACATAGAACTCGACAAGCCCCATTTAACATTAGGTCGCTAGACTACTCCTCAATTTAACATTAAAGAGCTCAACAAGTAGCCAGTTTAACATCAGAAATACAAAACCAGAATTCTGTTTTCAAAAGAAACCATTTTGTAAAGATTTTAAAATGAGTTTACGTAAATTAACCAACTTATGATCAATAGAACTTTTATAGAACAATTTTATATGTCATTAAAACCACTCCAAATCTATCTTCGGATTAACCAACTTATGATCAATAGAACTTAGAACAATTTCATATGTCATTAAAACCACTCCAAATCTATCTTCGGATTAACCAACTTATGATCAATAGAACTTAGAACAATTTCATATGTCATTAAAACCACTCCAAATCTATCTTCGGATTATAACATGTACATTAAAATCATACTAAACTTACGCTGTCTGTCTAAAATAAGCTCCACTTGAGAACAGACATCAAGCTAGTTGACCGACATTTTATGTCCTAATTCGACAACTTTAGTAGAAAAAATTAAGTATACTTTCTGCTTTCATTTATTAAGATCAAAAAAGTTTTAATTAGTTATTTTGTATAACAGATGTGAACCAGAGTAGGACCGCATTACAAAACAGTATACAAATTGTTGGATATGGCGGCCATTTAAAACAGAGATCTATTCTCAAAGTAGAGTGGCTAGTTCTCTGTGTGCAGTTAATGCATTAAGAGTAAGAATCAACTCTTAAATCTTTCGTGGGATTATACGACGTACATTAGATAGGGAATCATACTAATGGTCGGCCTACTCGTAAAAATCACGAATCAATGAAAACGGTGATATTCAGGAGATATTCAACTGAATTTTCTCCTCAGGTTTTTGACGCCATCTATTTCCGTTAAAAGCTTTTTACAGCAGCGTAAGTAAGATATATTAATGTCCACTGGCCAATTTAAGAGGTTTTTTCCCAGACGTGTTGTTGCCGTGTCAGTAAATGTTTCAAATTGACCTGAGATTGACCCAAGCTTATGGGATTCAATCCATTTGTATTTTGATCCGCGCTTCCTATTTTATTTTTGTAAACTGTCGGATTTCTTAAAGTAAAGCAAGTTATAAATTTAACTGCAAGTTCGCTTTTAACTGGGGATTGGATGGCCGAATGGTTAGCATATGTGCGCTGTATCATAAGGTCGGTCATTGAGTCAAATGGCCTGGTTTCGATGCCTCGGTTGTACGCAACTCTGGTTTCTTCCAACTGCTAAAATATGTTAGTCCCGAAATGACCTAGTTGTGTCGAGTGGACGTTAAACTCTCTCTCTCTCTCTCTCTCAACTGCCTCAACAATCCCAATTCACCAGCCTTTCTCACGGAACTTATACATCAAAACAACTCTTCCCAAACGCTCAGATCATCAACCAGAACTCGTTTTGGGGAACCAACATTTAAGAGAGAGAGAGAAACAGGGTTTAATGTCTACTCGACACAAACTTGGTCCTTTCGGGACTAACATATGGTTCAAGTTTATTTCAATAATAGGGGTCTTTAGAAATGGGAGGAAACAGGGGGACCCAGAACAAACCACGAGGTTGGACAGGCGACCCTACTTCTAGTCACTATTGCCGAGGAATCAAAACCGTGCCAGTTGACTCAATGACAGACCTTATGAAACAGCGTGCATATGCTAACCAATCAGCCATCCACACCCTCCCCCTTGTGAATGGAACAAACTGAACAAGCAAATTATTGAAATAAAATTGAACCCTGTCTGTCCTGAAAAAACCTAGTTTATGTCAAGTGAACCTAAAAGCCCATTTCTCTCTCTCTTTCTTTCTCTCTCTCTCTTGCTCTCTCTCTCTCTCTCTATGATACAGCTGTTTCCTGACAGGTCATGTCACCACAGGTGGACAATTGACTACCTGTAATAATTGGATATTTTTTACATTTTTAGATAAAATTAGAATTTCAATAATTAACGTGTTGAAGGTGACGTGCACTGATCATGTGTAAAATTATACTTGCAACATCAGGTGATTACTATCATGATGGCATGTGATTTACCTGTAGCTTAATTACAGGTGATCAGGCAATAAACATACAGGTGAACAAGTACCATCTTATCTTTTTATAGTTGTGTTAGGTCAACCAATATGTCTAATAGATTCTGATGGGTGAGTGGTGGTCAAGTGGTTAAGGTGAGTGGTGGTCAAGTGGTCAAAGTGAATGGTGGTCAAGTGGTCTAACACCTGTGATTAAGATCACCAGGTCTGTCATTAATCCCACCCTTGTACCTGACAAGGAGTAGGATCACCTTGTGCATTTCTCCAAATCTCTGGTTTCGCACAAATGAATTGACGGATGCCAGAAATTACTTTAATAGTTTTTCAACCTGTTTTTTTTTCTCCTGTCACTGGTTCTACTAGTTCGAAAGGGACAAGAAAACTATGTGGACGTTAAAGATCTCCTGTCAGATGAAAATCAAATTAAAAAGAACACTACATGGGCGTTAACGATCTCCTGACAGGTGGGAAATCGAATTAAAAAGAACACTGTGTGGACATTAAAGATCTCCTGACAGGTGGAAATCGTATTAAAAAGAAAATTACATGGACGTTAAAGATCTCCTGACAGGTGGAAATCAAATTAAAAAGAACAAAGTGTGGATGTTAAAGATCTCCTGACTGGTGGAAATCGAATTAAAAAGAAAATTACATGGACGTTAAAGATCTCCTGACAGGTGGAAATCAAGAAAACTACGTGAACATTAAAGATCTCCTGACAGGTGGAAATCAAATTAAAAAGAATACTACGTGAACATTAAAGATCTCCTGACAGGTGGAAAATCGAATTAAAAAGAAAACTGTGTGGACATTAAAGATCTTCTGACAGGTAGAAATTTAATTTAAAAAAAAAACTATGTGGACGTTAAAGATCCCCTGACAGTAAAACCCACGTCTTTATCATGAACTGTGCCGAGAAATACAACATTAAACCTTGTTTCATTTCATTTCATGGTCAAAATTCTTGTGATGCGTGATTGCGGAAGCCACCGATCGTGATTATTGTTCCTTGACAGTCAATTTATTTTGTTAGACGGCTTTATCTTGGATCATTTAATAAATCCGCCATTAACAAACGACTGTTACAATCAGGTGGATATTGATCCGACATCCAGTAGAAATGACCACCGCCTCCGCGTTATTTAGTCGATGTATTGATTTATTATTAGTTTCCTGGACGTCCATCGCACCAGTAGAATTTGTCATAAGGATATTATTTTCCAGTGGAAACAAGTAATTATTTTCCTAGAAAATGGAGGCTCGAGTCAAGACGGGAGTAATCAATATATTGTTATTACCACTTCTGACATTCTGTAAATATCAAATTTGTTAGATTTCTTATCGTGTTTTGTATTGTATTATATTTCAGCGTAACTTGACAAGGCTTTTAACATTTCAATCCCTGTAAAAGCCTCCTCTAAAATTTCAGACATTGTTAATAAACGGAAGAATAATAAAAACATAGTGAGTGTACCACTTATATTGAACAAGTAATAATATTACCAGTAGTCATATTATTAATATCGTTTAATGTTACGTAAATGAATAAGAGAGAGTTTGAGTCAACTACACAATTTAGTACGGGAGGGAGATCAGATCAATCTGTTTCACGGAGTGAGAGAGAGAGAAATGGGGTTTAACGTCCACTCGACACAAACTAGGTCGTTAATTCGGGACTAACACATGGTTTAATTTTATTTACATAATTCGCTTGCGCCAGTCGACTCAATGACTGACTTTATGATACAGCACGCGCACGCTAACCATTCAGCCATCCAACCCCCCGTTTCACGGAGTATTACGAAAGTCTTCTAATAAAACTGTAAAAGATGACTGGTTAGCGCGTGTGCACTGCATCATAAGGTCTGTTATTGAGTCAACTGACATGGTTTCGATTCCCCAGTTGTACATGTCCAACCTCGTGGGTTTTCTCTGGTTTTTTGGTTTCCTCCCACTGCTAAAGACCCCAACACGCAAGCGAATTATTGAAACAGAATTGAACCATATGTTAGTCCCAAAATGACCTAGTTTGTGTCGAGTGAACGTTAAACCCCATTTCTCTCTCTCTCACGTAAGAAATAAATATGCCTCTTTTTTCTGGTTTTAAATGTTATATAGATTGTTATTTAGATATTTATTAACATGACAAGACCACAATACAATATATTCTCTAGAACATCAGATAGTTATGATTTTAGGTAGATTAGAACAGCACAGCCATTTATAGAGTTTAACAATAAAAATGAAAATATTAAAGTCACTTATCTCTCTCTCTATTTTCAAGGGAAGTTACGATTTAGGACAATGAAATGAAATGAAATGGAGGTTTAACGTCCTACTGTACTGCATTCGCCATACAGTGTGCTATGAGGGAAATTTTGCCCGGGCAGAGGCACTATCGCCCACTCTTATATCGAATTCCAACAGCCAATGGATCTTTTACGTGCATTCCTGGCTGGTTGGATGGCTGAATGGTTAGCATGCGCGCGCTGTATCATAAGGCCTGTCATTAAGTTAACTGGTGTGGTTACGAATCCCCAGTTGTACGTGGCAAGGAGTAGGGTCGCCTGTCCAACCTCGTGGGTTTTCTCCGGGTCCTCCGGTTTCCTCCCACTGCTAAAGACCCCTACGCGCAAGCGAATTATTGAAATAAAATTAAACCATATGTTAGTCCCAAAATGACCTAGTTTGTGTCGAGTGGACGTTAAACCCCATTTCTCTCTCTCTCTCGTGCATTCCAATGTATACACGGGACCTCGGTTTTTGGTCTCATCCGAAAGACTAGACAGCTGTCCTTGTCAGGCCCTCCGTTCTGCACCACTGACAAGGGGAAATCATGATGAACTTTCTCTGCCAATGCAGGGATCACGATTTAGGACAAGTCTGGAACAAACATGTATATTTTGATCTTAAGTACCAGCACTGGATTAACCATTAGGCAATCAAAGCATGTGCCAAAATCCAAGCCATAAAAAAAATATCTGATAGTAATTACAGTACTGTAAAAAAAAATATTGGTTGTGAATTTTTTGTAATAAATTTTCTGTTGTTAAAGTTAAGTTTATTTCTTTTATCGGTGAACCCAAAATATCTGTATTTTCAGGCCACCTATCAATCTGATTAAAACACAGTTCCTATTTTTTATAGTTCAAAATTTACTACGCTATGATCTGGAAAAGTTGTTATATAACCCGCGTTCTGGTTGGTGTGAGGGATTAGCCAATGAAACGGTCTGTTACGGTGAGTTTTTGGCATGAGGTGCATATGAGGTGCACGTGAGGTGCACGGAACTGTGGGTAACACACTAGAAACAGCAACGCTGATTGGTTAATCAAATGTCTGAAGTCATAGGGTCAAAGGCCGCTAGTATGACCTCTGACGAGACTTATCACTACAACTGGTCAGATTTTCATATAGGGGCCATTGAAAGTATAAAAAACCCCAAAACATAGATCTGTATTTTAATTTGATTGGCCACCTATCAAAATGTGCCTCAGGGCCAGCAGAAATGCCTAGGCCTATCTTTAATTTTTCATAATTTGTATTATCTTGTTTACTGAAAGGCTTTCGCTGTGTACTAGATATTACTTTTCAAGCAATATCAAGATTTTCAAATTCTGTTTTCAATGGCTACTATTTTTTACAGGATGTAATTTTAAACCTTCTAAATCAATGTCAGACTACTAGTTAAATATCAGATCCGATTCATTCTAAAAAATGAAAGTAGAACGCAGGATCTGTAATCAGAATGTCAATCATGTCCCGTGAAATCAGAGACAAACTAATAATCTTACTTATTGATGTGAAAATAATCTGTGAATGAACCGATATCATTAGCGGTTCGATACGTAGAGAGGTGATCAGTTGTACGCAGATTAGCATTTGGCATGATGGAGATGACATTATCATTAATGTGTCAATTTCG
Organism: Patella vulgata; assembly: GCF_932274485.2. Classification (NCBI taxonomy): domain Eukaryota; kingdom Metazoa; phylum Mollusca; class Gastropoda; family Patellidae; genus Patella; species Patella vulgata. The sequence goes on along the minus strand of NC_065881.2, from coordinate 87,575,069 downwards.
TGACACGCAATCAGTCTTAGTGGTGTATAGGTCTTAACTTAAATTAGTCAAGCTGGAAGCAGTAGAAATGAAATGAAATGGAGTTTAACGTCCTACTGTTTTGCTCCGAACTGGGCTAATGAAGATGGGCATACGCCATACAGTGTGCTATCAGGGAAATTTTGCCCAGACAGCGGCACTACGGCCTACTCTTACATCAAATTCCAACTGACAAGGGATCTTTTACGTGCACGGGACCTCGGTTTTTCATCTCATCCAAATGAATAGACAGCTGTCCTTGTCAGGCCCTCCGTTTTGCATCACTGACAAGGGGGAACCACGCCAGAAAATCTGGACGAACTTTCTTGGTAAATGGAAGCAGTAGCCTACCATTTCAAATTATAATGTGAGCTCGAGACAGTGTTTTAAATATTAAATATGAGTTGTATACGTCTACACAGTATCAGGTATTTCAGACACAGTGATTCACCTGTATATGTATACACACAGGTACAGTATCAGGTATTTCTGAAACAGTCATTCACCTGTAACAGTGATAAATATTATTATTTATTATTATTATTACAGCATATTTATAGTGCACCCTTTCATATAACATGTTCAGGGGCACTTTATAAAGTGACAATGTAATCTTAAATAAACAACAAGATTATGGACATGTTAACGATTGTATACAGAGTCAGTTAAAAGCCTGATTAAATAAATGTGTTTTAAGTTGTTTTTTTAAAAGAATGTAGAGATGTACAACATTTTAAACTAAATGGTAGATTATTCCACAAAACCGGTGCTTGATAACTAAAAGAGCGCTGACCATAAGAGACTAGTTGAACAGTTTTGGGCTTAAAAAGTAGTTTATCTGATGTATGTAATATTCATAATGCCACTGTGTTCAGCAATGGGAGCATCCGGAGCACCTGGAGCACCAAGAGAACAGCTTGTGAACCTAAACCGGTGAATCTAAATGAAATCAAGTGAAATGGGGTTTAACATCCTACTATTCTGCTGTTAGCTGATGAATGGAAAGAGAGAGAAATGGAGTTTAATGTCCACTCGACACAAATTAGGTCATTTCGGGACTAACATATGGTTCACTTTTATTTCAATAATTCGCTTGTGCAGTGGGAGTGGGAGGAAATCAGAGTCCGGAGAAAACCCACGAGGTTGGACAGGCGACCCTAAAGTGTGCTATGAGAGAAATTTTACTCAGACATTGGAGCTACGGCCTACTCTTCCATCAAATCAGGTGAACCCAAACACCTATACACACAGGTGAATTATTGAAATAAAATTGAATTACCATATGTTAAACCTCATTTTTATCCTCTCACAAGAGAAGGCTTTCATACATAAAGGTGATCATGGTGTACCACAGGTTGAAAATAAAAACATTAATTGGTGATTATCCGAACGTTGCCAGATTGATGTGTCTGGAAGACTCACTGATAGTTCGTGACATTTGTAGCTTACAAATTAAACATACATTTTCTCACTTATATGCCATTGGAGAGAGAGAGCGAGAAAGAGAGAGAGAAAAATGGGGTTTAACATCCACTCGACACAAGCCAGGTCATTTAGGGACTAACACATAGGATCCTTAGCAGTGGGAGGAAACCGGAGGAACAGGAGAAAACCCACGTGGAATGTGACGAGGGAATCGAAACCACGCCAGTTGACTCAATGACAGACCTTATGATACAGCGCACACATGCTAACCATTCGGTGATCCAACCCCCCTATATGCCATTACAGCCAACAAAATTCTCAATATATTTAAAAGAAATGAGAGTTTTGGATTCTTTGGGACTCTTTTAACACTCATGACATATCTACTTTACAAAGTAGAATGGAGGGATACTCTTTTATATGAGAGTTTTAGTTGGGAATCTTCTTTGGAAATGAAGTGAAATGAAGTTAAAGGAGCTAAATTGCTAATATTTGCGACCTAGAAATGAACACAAATGAGTCGCAACACATATAATAATGTAATATGAATGTATATAAACTGATTTACATTCAATCGTTTCTGTTTTTACTGTAATTTCAAATCATTTATGTTCCAGCGAAATACGCCAGAAATCTAAATGAAATGGCAACGTCTAGCGTCGGTTATTCCAGTTTACACCCGTATTGCACATGCTCTTCAGCAAAGAATATGGCATCACCGTTTGTGGAATATGTCTAGCCTTGTTCTTCAAGTCCCTTGTTTACAAATGGCACTGAAACGCATTATGGTACACAATTAGTGTACCAATGGTAAAATGTTTTATTTTGTCTTAAATATATATTGGATATCAGAAGCCCTTCTTTTCCCGGTAAGATCACAACATCAATGTTGATTTAAATTGACAAATAATTTGTGTTTTAAACTGGACACAAGTACAAATTAGATGATTTTTGTTGATTTTAAACGATTTTTACAAATTTTTAAACAAAGATTTAATATTGAATGAATGTAAAAGAAATTAGTGCTAAATACACAAGATATGAAATGAAATGAAATGGGGTTTAACTTCCTACTGTTCTGCTCCAAACTGGGCTAACGAAGACGGGCATACACCATGCAGTGTGCTATGGGGGAATTTTTGCCCAGACAGCGGCACTACGGCCTACTCTTATATTGAATTCCAACTGTCAAGGGATCTTTTACGTGTGCGCCAACGTGTACACGGGACCTCGGTTTTTTGTCCCATCCGAATGACTAGACAGCTGTCCTTGTCAGGCCCTCGTTCTGCACCACTGACAAGGGAGAATCACGCCGGAAAATATGAATGAACATTCTCGGCCAATGCCGGTATAGAACACCCGACCTCCAGGCTAGCCAGCCAGCGTCTTACCCACTTAGCCACCATGATCCCCAAATACACAAGATTAAATGATACCCAAGTTACAGTGATATAGCCAACAATATCTATAAACAAGAAAACATTCAATCTAAATCAAATGAAATGAAATGGGGTTTAACGTCCTACTGTTCTGCTCCTATACTGGAATAATAAAGACGGGCATACGCCATACAGTGTGCTATGAGGGAAATTTTGCCCGGACAGCGGCACTACGGCCTACTCTTATATCGAATTCCAACTGCCAAGGATCTTTTACGTGCACGCCAATGTGTACACGGGACCTCGGTTTTTCGTCCCATCCGAACGACTAGACAGCTTTCCTTGTCAGCCCCTCCGTCCTGCATCACTGACAAGGGAGAAACACGCCGGAAAATCTGGATGAACTTTCTCGGCCAATGCAGGGATCGAACACCCGACCTCCAGGCTAGCGAGCTAGCGTCTTACCCACTTAGCCACGTGATCCCCACATTCAATCTATTTTGGGGTTTAAATATAAACTTTTCAGATTTTCAGATCTTTCATAGAAATTGTTTCAAGTGTGTAGAAAATTTGACTTAATGACTTAATAATTCTCTACTTCCATTTTATCTTTTACTGTGTTTTATCGCGAGGAAAGAACCCCGCACAATGACTAACTATTGATCCCAGGCAATCATAGAATAATAAAATTCTAGACACTTTCTATTAAAGACTGTTCTAATCTGGTGTGATCATCACCAAACGGACACAGCATTATTATGCAACAAGAAAATAGACTGATAGATTGTGGAAGTGTGAAGTAGAAAATATTGATCGTTCATGGGCCCTTTTATTGTCAGGAGAGCTTAATTACACGATTGACAGTGTATTCACGATCTTCTTTCATCGAAAATAAAAGAAATTGTATCGTCAATCATTTGAACTAGTAAATATCAAATGATGTGTTTTTCTTTCCGAAAGCAGGTCGTTAAAAATATGTAAATGTTTTTTTCTGTATGTAGTGATTCTGTAAACATGTATCTTTGTGTTGTGAAGAATGATGTGTAGAGGTTTTCTGATGCCAGGGAGAACTGCATGTTTACATGTCCCAAGACTCAAGTATAGGGCCTAGTACCAGGACTCAAGTATTGGGCCTAGTACCAAGACTCAAGTACCAAGATTCAAGTATATGGCCTAGTACCAAGACTCAAGTATAGGGCCTAGTACCAAGTCTCAAGTATAGGGCCTAGTACCAAGACTCGAGTATAGGGCCTAGTACCAAGACTCAAGTATATGGCCTAGTACCAAGACTCAAGTATAGGGCCTAGTACCAAGACTCAAGTATAGGGCCCGGTACCAAGTCTATAGTATAGGGCCTAGTACCAAAACTCAAGTAGGGCCTATTGGGTGTAGTACTGACAAATATCAAATTCAATATGGCAGCTGAAATAAAAGCGATAATTTCAAATATTTGTTTTAATTCTACTCATTAGTTGCCACCCAACGAATTGCATGTTCAAGGACGTTGTCCACCTTTCTCTGAACGCCCCTGATTGTAACCATGGAAATAGACTTTGTTGATCCCGAGTTATCTCTGTGTTGTAACCATGGAAATAGCTTTTGTAGAACCTGAGTTATCTCTGTGTTGTAACCATGAATATAGCATGTGTAGAACCTGAGTTATCTCTGCTTGTAACCATGGAAACAGACTTTGTTAAACCCAAGTTATCTCCATATTGTGAATCAGAAGACTGCGTTATTGTATGTGTGGATGAATATTTCAATCCACATCTAGCAGCATATATAAATAATATAATGGTTATTTTTTCTAAATGTTAGAATATTACGATAATCCACCAGGACTTGATCCAATGTAAAACCCCTCCAGGACTTGATCCAATGTAACCCCTACTCAGGACTTGATCCAATGTAACCCCCACCCAGGACTTGATCCAATGTAGCCTATGAAGATGTTCATCCTGTGTAACCCACCCAACTCAAGGCCTTATACTATGTAACCCACCCAGGCCTCATCATATGTAACCCAACAAGGCATTATTCTATGTGACCCAACAAGGCCTTACCCATACCTGATCATATGTAATCCACCAAGGCTGGATCCTATGTAACCCATCAAGACTAAATCTGATGTAACCAACCCAGGCCTTATCCTATTTAACCCACCCAGGTTGGTTCCTATGTAACCCACCCATACCTGATCATATTTAACCCACCAAGGCTGGTCCCTATGTAACCCACCCAGGCCTTATCACATGTAATCCATCCAGGCCTGATCATTTGTAATCCACCTAGGCCTGATCATATGTAACCCACCCAGATGGATCCTATGTTAAAATGAAATGAAATGAAACGGGTTTAATGTCCTACTGTTCTTCTCCTAAACTGGGATAATGAAGACGGGCATACGCCATACAGTGTGCTATGAGGCAAATTTTGCCCGGACAGCGGCACTACGGCCTACTCTTATATCGAATTCCAACTGCCAAGGGATCTTTTACGCACACGCCAATGTGTACACAGGACCTTGGTTTTTCGTCCCATCTGAACGACTAGGCAGCTGTCCTTGTCAGGCCCTCCATCCTGCATCACTGACAAAGGGGGAACCACGCCGGAAAATCTGAATGAACTTTCTCGGCCAATGCAGGGATCGAACATCCGACCTCCAGGCTAGCGAGCCAGCGTCTTACCCACTTAGCCGTGTGATCCCCCCTATGTAAAAGCAACCAGGGCTTCATAATAGAAAAAGTATTAAATTCGTGATTTACCTCCTATGTGAACTTTATCATAAATAGCTCCCATGCTGCCATGAAGAACTCCACCTGAATATTATCACCATTAAGATGTCTTTCCACACGTCCGTAATAACGACACATTCACAATATTTTAAAATAAAACTTTGGTTGTTTAAATCACAAAAACGAAGATATTTTCCCCCGTTTTTATTTCACAGAGTCGATCATCAACTGCATTAAATCACAATGCTCAGATAAAAGAGGTTTTGCCTTTTAAACAATATTTCTGTTTTTCACTTCACAAAAATACAAACATTTTCCGCTTAATTCATAAAGTTACCATATGAAATACATCACAAACGACAGAGGGCGGGGGATGTTTCTTCACTTTTGACAAAATTCGTAAAGTTCAATATTTCGTTTTAGATAAGTATTTTACTTTATCATCTTATAATTTCCAGAATCCAGATGAACAGTGTTGAATATTACGACTGCACTCGTTCATCGTCTCGTAAATCAAAGAAATGTTTTTGCACCCACCATATGTCTCGCTACCACTATGTTACTTAATTTACCATAACTGTTATGAATCAAAAAATATGTTCATTTTCGTTAACGCCCGCAGTAGATATTTCTCTGTAGAACAGAAAATGAAAATATTATTTCTGATGTTTTTTAATCACATGGAAAATATTCCTGTGTCAACGCTACTCAATATATCAACAAAATAATACTTAACTCATCTTCAAATAAAAATTCAAAATATTCTTTTAAAACCTTCAAGCTCAAGTACCAATCACTATAAAACCAACCTGTTTATTCAGAAAATCTTTGGTAAATATTTAATGGATGAAAAATTCCTTTCCTCCATCGTATAAATATTATAAAATGCGGCTTACAGCAATCGAGAAAAACCTCTTGAAATATTCATAAACAATTCCTCGTAACTTCCTTGAGTTGACTGAGCGCATGAAAACAATCTGCGTACTCAAGTACTTAATGATTTCCCATCAAGATGAAACATATAAAATTACATTTAATGTTTTATTTTAACCAGACAACTATCTATTGCCAGATGTATTTTCAAATTTCTTTTTCAAGAAAAGTTTTTGCAATTAGTTACGGCAATATATATATATATATGTCTACACCAAATGTACCATTGCCGAAATAAAAACTTTGATGTTACAAACGTTTTTCTAACTTCAACAGAACGCTCATTAAAATCTGCAAAAATTACACAAGGTATCGAGTTAACTTCAATGTTCCAGAACTATTTTACTTTAATTCCTACACTCAACTGAAGATTACACGATTAAATACAATTAGTTCTGCCTATTTACTCATGTTCTCACCAGAAAAATACATCACACAAATAACTCCCTAGATCTTAAAAGAAAAAAAGATATCAAGTAAATTGCAAATACATTTGTATCAATCTATCTTTTTTGCATTGTTAAAAAAAAGTCAGAAAAAAAGTAAAGTTTTCCAACAGACAAAAACCCCCATTTCAACAGCAAATAAATTTATTTGTTAACGAGATTCACCTTAGATAAAAAGTTGTAGGTAAATTCAAAAAGAATAATAGAACAATCAATGCATAGTAAAATCACAATCCAAAATATATCATGCTTTCTGCCGAGTGAGCATCGTAAGATTACAATACGGACGTTCTCCAACACACAAAACAAAAATCATTTCAACAGCAATAAATTGTTTGCTAACAAGATTTACCTGTGATAAAAAAATCCAGGTAAAATTGCTATTATTTACTTACAATCGAGAAGTTTTACAACACATGAAAAACATACCCCTCATCTCAACAATAAATAAATTATTTTCCAACAAGATCTCGGTCTTTAGCACAAACAATATTCACGTGCAAATTCATAAAAACAGATCTGCCGAAAAAAAACCCAAATGTTTGCAACTTTTTCTATCTGTTTATCAATGACATAATGACGCCATGTTTTACGATGATCAGTTTCCCAGATGGCGCTGTTGTATAATACCTGTTATTTTAAGCTGCACAAAAGCGCAATAAAACATCCAGACATACTTGCCATAAAGTATACATGAATTAGATGTCAAGTTTAAGATAAACCGAAACGACAAGAAATGTTCGAGTTACAACAACCTGTTTTAACACACAAGTCAATTTTATTAAAGGAGGAACACCCAGGTATATTTTATTAAAGGAGAACACCCAGGCATATTTTATTAAAGGAGAACACCCAGGTATATTTTATTCAAGGAGAAAACCCAGGCATATTTTATTAAAGGAGAACACCCAGGTATATTTTATTAAAGGAGAAAACCCAGGTATATTTTATTAGAGAACACCCAGGCATATTTTATTAAAGGAGAACACCCAGGCATATTTTATTAAAGGAGAACACCCAGGTATATTTTATTAAAGGAGAACACCCAGGCATATTTTATTAAAGGAGAACACCCAGGTATATTTTATTAAAGGAGAACACCCAAGCATATTTCACCCAGTTATATTTTACTAAAAGAGAACACCCAGGTATATTTTATTAAGGGAAAATGCATAAACTTTCGTTGTTTATATTTTTTGGGTTGAAATATAAACATTGACTTTTATTGTATGCTATATATATATATATAATTAACCCTCATTGGGTGTGTATCACTGGACACGCACACTGATGAGACAGGTCTCGGTCTGCACATACACTGGGGTACACTTTGCAGCCATTCTTTGTTTCATCTTCATGTGTGTGATGTGACATCGTTTGTCTCCATCATACTTCATATTTTTACTTTATGTAAATAAAAGTATTCTTAAGAAAATGGCTTAGACTATTTGACTTTATTAAAGGAGAACACCCAAGTAGATTTTATTAACGGAGAACACCCAGGTAGATTTTATTAAAAAAAAATGCATAAATTTATGTTGTTTATATTTTTTACTGTTTGTTTTTATTTTTTTAACCAACATGGATGAAGAAGGACAGAATCAACAGATGGTTAAACATTTACTAACATATGCTAATACATAAAAACACTTTCCAGAACAGCACTATAGAACAGAGAGAGAGAGAGAAATGGGGTTTAACTCCACTCGACACAAACTAGGTCATTTCGGGACTAACATATGGTTTAATTTTATTTCAATAATTTGCTTGCGCGTAGGGGTCTTTAGCAGTGGGAGGCAACCGGAGGACCCGGAGAAAACCCACGAGGTTGGACAGGCGACCCTTCTCCTTGTCACATACAACCGGGGATTCGAAACCACGCCAGTTGACTCAATGACAGACTTTATGATACAGCGCGCGCACGCTAACCATTCAGCCATCCAACCCCCCCACTATAGAACAGTTTCTTCATCAAGTTTTACTAACAAGAAAATTACTGAATTTGTACTCCTTTCAGTACAGCGACCAACAATTCAGGCAACATTTGGCCGAAAAACATGGGCTATCATTGCACTTCTATATTGCCCCCAAATTAAATTATTCGGTACGCCTATGGGTCCTTTTTAAATCCTTTTGACAGAGGAGTAGTGTCCCCTTTAATTAGCCCTTGTCTAGTTGCACTTATATTTTGTTTAGTTCTCCACATTACGAAAAGGAAAACGTTTCAAATTCAACATCACATCTTTTTAAAGTTGATAAAGGGCTGTTGCCTGAAACGAGTCCTGTAATAAAGTGTCTTGTCCATGTTTTGCCCAGGGATTCTATTTTTGGAATCTTTTTTTTTTTAAATTTTGCTACATATGAACAACAGTCTGGACGGAAGAGATGTCCGAACAGAGATGTGTCAGGTCATTTAAAATAGATAAAATAACAAAACTGTAGGTGGCATGTGTTTAAAATATTTTGGACCAATGGTCTTTTGGCAGGTTAAAAATCAACTATACCTAGTACAAAAAGGTAAAGACCCAATAAATAGGAGATACATCAAAACTTTTAACGGACCAATAAATGCATGATGACATTTCCTTCTTAACAATTTAATAAAAAATATCTTCAAATGTCAAACAATAAACATCTTTTGCTAAATTGAATATAGCCATTACAATAAAGATATCTTCAAAATGTGTGTCACTAATAAATGAAATAGGGTTTAACATCCTACTGTTCTACTCCGACAGGGCTAATGTAGACGTATGTCACTAATAAATGTCTTTTGCTAAATTGAATACAGCCATTACCATAAAATATCGGAAGATGTACTTCTCTCAGGCCATAAAATTTCAAACACTTTCTTCGGGAACACGTATTTTTCCTGCTATTACATGGGGGAAGAAAACAAAAAAATAATTTAAAAACAAAATAATATTTTGTGGCCCTTACTCAAAAGATTTCAGTTGAATATTTTTATGTTTTGAAATTTTAAACATGATTGACGAGAATCAAGTATCAAGTGGCTAATTATCTGTCAAGACACTGAAGAAGACAAAATAAGATTATTTCGGCCTAATCTAAGAAATGAATACATAAACAACACAGGGGTCAAACAGCACAGGGAGAGAGAGAGAGAGGTTTAAGTCCACTCAACACAAACTAGGTCATTTTGGGACTAACACACAGTTCAATTTTATTTCAATGGTCTGCAGCAGTGGCAGGAAACCGGAGGATCCGGAGAAAACCCACGAGGTTGGACAGGCGACCCTACTCCTTGTCACGTACAACCAGGAATCTAAACCACACCAGTTAACTCAATGACAGACCTTATGATATAACGCGCACGCTAACCATTCGGCCATGAAATGAAATGAAATGAAATGGGGTTTAACGTCCTACTGTTCTGCTCCTAAACTGGGCTAATGAAGACGGGCATACGCCATACAGTGTGCTATGAGGGAAATTATGCCCGGGCAGCGGCAATACAGCCTACTCTTATATCGAATTCCAATTGCCAAGGGATCTTTTATGTCCCATCCGAACGACTAGACAGCTGACCTTGTCAGGCCCTCCATCCTGCATCACGGGGGAAGCCACGCCAGAAAATCTGAATGAACTTTCTCGGCCAATGCAGAGATCGAACACTCGACCTCCAGGCTAGAGAAGCCAGCGTCTTACCTACTTAGCCACGTGATCCCCAACGGCCATCAAACCCCCCACCTAATCTAAAACACGAATACATAAACTACACAGAGGTGAAACAGAAGAGTCTGATTATGCAGTAGAATGTAATGCAATATTAAAACCAAATGATATCATGTAACTTATTAAGTATCTTCTTGTCAATAAATAAAAAAATAATAATATAAATGTTATCATAAAATCGAAACCAGAACGGCAAATTAAATAAAACTGATCCAATTTAATGCCATGATACGTTACTTTATCACCACAGGCAACATGTGTACTCAAAGGTTGTAGGAAAACAACAACAGATATAACACCACAGCAACATGGGTGCTCAAAGGTTGTAGATACACCACAACAACCAAAATATAGGTATTCAAAGGTTGGGACTATTTTGAACTTCCAGTGGCAATTTGTTCCATTCTTTTGGTGCTGCGTATATTAAAGATCTTCACTAAATTTTAACTGCTGTACTGGACATACAAGTTGCTTTTTATGAGATGTACGTTTATTATATTGCAAGGTCCTTCATCCTGCGATATTGACAAGTAGAAAGAAAGCTCTTTCTTAATCAAACCCCCGGGACATTTTGGTTAGTGAGTGAGCACCTTACTCAAAGATACTGTGACTCCCTTAACAGTGAAATTAGGCTCAAGGTGAGTGAGCACCTTACTCAAAGATACTGCGACTCCCTTAACAGTGAAATTATGGTCAAGTTGAGCGAGCACCTTACTGACTGAGATACTGTGACTCCCTTAACAGTGAAATTAGGCTCAAGGTGAGTGAGTACCTTAATCACTGTGACTCCCTTAACAGTGACATTAGACTCAAGGTGAGTGAACACCTTACTTACCGACTGACTCATGACTCCCTTAACAATGAAATTAGGCTCCAGACAAACTCTTAATTCCACATGCGTCACAGATCCCAGAATATAAGTGCACCACTTCCGATCAAACCCAAGATGCACTGGCCCACCTACTAACCATCTGAATTGATCACAGACTTTAGAAACATTTAATGTCTGATTAATTAGATCACACCGAGATATTGTGTGATCAAGGAAATCTCTGAATCTCTAAACAATTACAGACAACCCACACACACAATAAATAACTAATTATCCTACACATAACAAAATAATTAAATACATCGTCAGCACCTCAATTTATCTGGTAGTCACGGTCACTCAGTGAGTATAGGGCTTGCTCACATCACAGGGGCGGATCTAGGAATTTTGAAAAAGGAGGGCGCTGCAAAATGAAGGCATTGACCGCGGAGACGGGGCACGCCGCTGTGGGGGGGGGGGGGGGTCCCCAAGAAAATTATCCGTCATTTCCTTGCATCTGTAGCCATTCCAAGAGCTATTTCCCAGACTGGTGTGTTTGAGTCGATGGTTTGAGTCATTTGGGATCCCTACAACGGGTTGGGAACGGACATATTTGAGTCTGAGAAAAAAGGCACTTTCAGCAGTAAAAAAGGGCACTGAATCACCAAAAGGTCCCTGGGTTTGATGCTGGGTTTAATGCCAGAGAGAGATGCAGTTTAACCTCCACTCGACACAAACCAGGTCATTTTGGGACTAACATATGGTTCAGTTTTATTTCAATATTTCACTTGTGCGTAGGGTCTTTAGCCATGGGAGGAAACAGGAGGACCCAGAGAAAACCCACGAGTTTGGACAGGCGACCCTGCTCCTTGTCACATACAACCGGGGATTCGAAACCCTGCCAGTTGACTCAATGACAGACCTTATGATGCAATACGCACACGCTAACCATTCTGCCACCCAATCATCCTCAGTGCTTCAGGACAGAGGGTCTGAAAATCAGATGCAAACCTTTGTCCATATTGCTGTGCCCGTAAAACATACCTTGATAGTTGAAATTTGGACAAAATTTTCTCATAGCACATTGCACGTGCACGCTGTACCATAAAGTCTGTCATTGAGTCAACTAGCTTGGTTTCGATTCCCCGTTGTACGTGGCAAGGAGTAGGGTCGCCTGTCCTACGCGCAAGCGAATTATGTAAATAAAATTAAAAACCATATGTTAATCCCGAAATGACCTAGTTTGTGTCGAGTGAACGTTAAACCCCATTTCTCTCTCTCTCTCTCTTCCCCGGTTAGTGCAGAAAAATAGGACGTTAAAACCCTTTTCTCATTTCCAACTCGTTGATGAAACGTTGGCGAACGTTTTGACATTTTAACAGTGCATATATAGTGTTATAAACTTCTTACAGGTTGAACTTTGACCTTCTGAACAGTGTAATTTTTGTTGCGTTGTCAATAAAGCAGTCTGGGTCACAACATGTTTGCCAACATACAATAAATTCAGCATGCTAGCAACATAAATTATCAAGGCAGCAATCAATGGTATAATATATATAAATATGGGTACAGCGTGACCCATGCTGAGTAGCAAATGAGTTGAAATGAGTTTAATAATGTCCTAGTTTTCTGCACAAAGGGGAAGAGAGAAATGGGGGTTTAGGTCGACTCTACACAAACTAGGTCATTTTGGGACTAACATATGGTTCAATTTATCATTATTATAGTTCACATGCACGTAGGGATCTTTAGTAGTGGGAGGAAACCGGAGGACCCGGAGAAAACCCATAAGGTTCAACAGGCGATCCTTCTCCATGTACAACCGGGGAATCAAAACCACGCCAGTTGAATCAATGACAGACCTTATCATATAGCGCGCACATGCTAACCATTCGGCCATCCAACACCCCACCCCCACCCCCACCCCCTGTAATCAACAGAAAGAAATAAGAAATGAAATGGGGTTTAACGTCCTATTGTTCAGCTCTGACGCATACGAGGGAGAGAGAGAGAAATGGGGTTTAACGTCCACTCGACACAAACTAGGTCATTTCGGGACTAACATATGGTTTAATTTTATTTCAATAATTCGCTTGCGCATAGGGGTCTTTAGCAGTGGGAGGAAACCGGAGGACCCGGAGAAAACCCACGAGGTTGGAGCATACGAGGGAAATTTAGCCCTGAGAGTGGTGCTACAGCCTACTGTTATATCAAATTCCAACTGCCAAGGGATCTTTTACGTACACGCCAATGTGTATCTGGGACCTCAGTTTTTAGTCCCTTCTGAACAACTAAACAGCTGTACTAAACATCAATAGAAGGAAAGAGGGAAATAGGTGGGGGTGGGGGGAGGGTTGTAACGTCCACAAAAACTATAAGTTTTATATTTTGATTAACATATTTCAATAGTTTATAGCAATGGAGGGAAAACCCTAAGGTTATAAAGGAAATCCTATGTTCAATTCAATGCTGTTACCAAAACCATGCAACTTGGCTAATCAGCCACTAAACTTGACGGTATAAGGTTTATAAAATGAAATGAAATAAAATGGGGTTTAACATCCTACTGTTCTGCCCCGACCAGGGCTAATGAAGACGGGCATACGCCATACTGTGTACTATGAGGGAAATTTTGCCAGGGCAGCAGCACTATCGCCTACTTTTATACTGAATTCCAACTGCCAATGGATCTTTTACGTGCATTCCAATGTATACACGGGACCTCGGTTTTTCGTATCATCCAAAGGACTAGACAGCTGTCCTTGTCAGGTCCTCCGTTCTGCACCACTGACAATCCAGGGATCCAACATCAGACCTCCAGGCTAGTGAGCCAGTGTCTTAACCACCTAGCCACTGTGGCTCCCGTAAGGTTTATAAGGGGAACTCTATTTCTGATTATACTCAATTCAATTCAATGCCTTTATGAAAACCACACAACATGACTAATCAGGTATACACATCTTAATTACAAACTATTCTAATTATCTTCAACATTTACATCATTTAAAAATTAATCATTCATATGATTGAACTGAAAATATTATTAACTATAATTAGATTCATATTTATGCGCATTAAATTAATGTCATGCATATTAATTAGTAGAAATCTCAATACAACCTTTGATCCCATAGGTTAACTTTGTGCTTACATTGAGAGAGAGAGAGAGAGAAAGAAAGAAAGAAAGAAAGAGAGAGAGAGAGAGAGAGAAGGAGAGAGAGATCAGCATAGTCATTACAGGACTAAAAAATGATTCAACATTATTTCAGGGATCATTAGCAACGGGAGGAATCCCAAGGCCAAAACCCACGAGGTTGGAAGGCAACCCTACTCTTAGTCAGCTACAAGCTGGGGAAAGCGAGAATAGGTAATTGTGAAAGTTGAATGTCTAAAAGGAACACCAGGCAACAATTTATATATTTTAACAATGAGCTCAATCTGATTAAAATACAGATCTATATTTCGTTTCGTATTTTTTTATAATTTCGATGGCCTACACTACATGAAGATCTCACTGGTTGTTTTGGGAGGTTGCATCAGAGCTCATACGAGCGGTTTTGACCCTATGATGTCAGATATTTGATTAACCCATCAACATTGATGTTTCTGGTGAATATACCCATAGTTCCGTGCACCTCACAACAAAAGCTTGCCGTAACAGACTGTTTCATTGGTTAATCCCTCACATCATCCAGAACACGTCAATGATAACAGATCGTAGTGTAGTAGACAAGTAAAACGAATATTTGAACTACATAAAAAACGAAACGAAATAGGATCAGTGTTTTATTGGCATTAGCTCAACATTTATCTAATTACTTTCATGGTTTGGCTGAAAAGGGGGGGTTGGGCGTCTGAAATAAAATGAAATGAAATGGGGTTTAACGTCCTACTGTTCTGCTCCTAAACTGGGCTAATGAAGACAGGCATAAGCCATACAGTGTGCTATGAGGGCAATTTTGCCCGGGCAGCGATGCTATGGCCTACTCTTATATCGAATTGCAACTGCCAAGGGATCTTTTATGTGCACGCCAATATGTACACAGGACCTCGGTTTTTCGTCCCATCCGAACAACTAGACAGCTGTCCTTGTCAGGCCCTCCATCCTGCATCACTGACAAGGTGAAGCCACATCGGAAAATCTGGATGAACTTTCTCGGCCAATGCAGGATCAAACACCTGACCTCCAGGCTAGCGAGCCAGCGTCTTACCCACTTAGCCACGTGATCCCCGGGCGGCCGAAAGGTCCAGTGCGTTATCTTTAGATGATAATGTATGCAACTGACTCAAGTGGGGCGAATTCGATCACACAATTGCACTTGACCTGAAGTAGGATCGCCCGCCTAACGTCATGGGTTTTCTCCGGGTCCTCAGATTTCCTCCCACTGCTCATGTCATGAATTATAGAAATAAATTGGTTCTAAAATGACCTAGTTTGTGCTGAGTGGACATTAAATCTCACTTTGTGTCTTGTTTCACCGACTCTCTCATATCGAAAAACCAATTAAATCTCTTTAATTCAATTTTACGTCGCCTATAGGGGGGGGGGGGGTTGGATGGCTGAATGGTTAGCGTGCGCGCGCTGTATCATAAAGTCTGTCATTGAGTCGACTGGCGTGGTTTCGAATCCCCGGTTGTACGTGACAAGGAGTAGGGTTGCCTGTCCAATCTCGTGGGTTTTCTCCGGGTCCTCCGGTTTCCTCCCACTGCTAAAGACCACTACGCGCAAGCGAACTATGTAAATAAAATTAAACCATATGTTAGTCCCGAAATGACCTAGTTTGTGTCGAGTGGACGTTAAACCCCATTTCTCTCTCTCTCTCACGTCACCTATATCCAAGTTAAACCTAATTCTGTAGATAACAACCCCAATAACGACAACCAAACTACTGTCTATTCACTTCCCTCAGCCTTATAAATTGATGATAATGGTTCTCTCTTTTCTGCTGAAAAAAAATATGTTTTTCTAGAAACTTCCAATTTCTCTGATAAAAATTTTTTTTAACAAATGATGTCATGTCAGAGTCAACCAACTGAAAGAGTTTTAACAAATCAAAGAGAATATAAAATGCTACGCCGACAATACTACAGATCATTCTGTGATTTCAAAGTCATTTTAAAAGTCGTGATTTCGTAGATAAAAAAAACAACATTTATCAAGGACATATTGTTGTTCAGTTCTACAAAAGTGATCTGTCATGAAAGCGTCTTTTCATTTATTAAAACATGAAACCATTTATAAGAGATAAAAACGTTACCACCATCAAAAAACAAGTGAGGTGGAAAATATTGAAATTGACTGGTAGAGCATGATTATTTTCCCTCGTGATTTTAATAAATAAATGGTGTTTTACGCCACGTTAATTCTTAATCTGTAGTTTGACAAACATAAAAGCTGGTCTGGTGGTCTGTAGATGTTTCTAATTTCGATTTTACCTGCGGGTAGAATTGTTAAATGAGTAAATATAGGTGGAGGACATTTTTAGCTTGAGAGGTTGAGAGAGAGAGAGGGTCATTTCGGGACCAACATATGACAGAAGTAGTTGTTACTGTGGATAAGCAAGAGAGAAAGAGAGAGAGAGAGAGAAGGAGAGAAAGAGAGAGAGAGAGAGAGAGAGAGAGGCTTATATGTTCACTCGACATAAACTAGGTCTTTTCGGGACTAAAATGGTTAAATTTTATTTCAATAAATTGCTTGTTCAGGTTGTTCCATTCACAAGAGAGAGAGAGAGAAAGAGAGAGAGAGAGAGGGGGAGGGAGGTCATTTCAGGACTAACATATGTTTTAATTTTATTTCAATAATTTGCCTGCGTGTAGGGGTCTTTAGCAGTGGGAGGAAACCGGAAAACCCAGAGAAAACCCACAAGGTTGGACAGGTGACCCTACTCCTTGTCACATAAAACAGGGGAATCAAAACCAGGCCAGTTGACTCAATGAAAAAACCTTATGTCTGTAAAGGAACCAGCTTAGTTTAATGTTTAGCCAACACAACTGAAGAAGAATTTTACCCAGACATTGGCTTTCACCCTACTCTTAGATAAATTCTAAATGTAAAGGATTGTCATGTTCATGCAAACATGACAACACCATTTGAAAAATCCACAGGATATTCTAGTCAGACGTCAGTGCTATTAACCAGGTTGTCAGCTTGCCCAATGGCAAGTGGGGCCCCTGAGGTAGTGGGCCCCCTGAGTCGCCTGGCAACCAATATTTTCAGAATCAGTCCGCCACTGCTATTAACTATTAAACCTCTCAAGAACAATGGTTAAAAATCTCAGGGAATCTTCCAAACCTCTCAGCGGATAACTATAACACAAACCAAAGAATAACTGCAACAAATCTCAGAGAATAACTACTAACCCTCTCAGGGAATAACTGTTAAAAATCTTAGCTAATAATTGTAACAAATCTCAGAGAATAACTATTAAAAATCTCAGAGAATAACTAACCTCTCGAGGAAATAAGTGTAACAAATTTCAGAGAATAACTAACCTCTTAGAGAATAACTATAACAAAGAGAATAATTGTAACAAATCTCAGGGAACAATTAGTTAAATCTCTCAGGGAATAACTACTAAACCTCTATGGGAATAACTGTAGCAAATCTCAAGGAATAACTAGTTAAAAATCTCAGGGAATAATTAGTTAAACCTCTCAGGGAATAAATGTAATAAATCTCAGGGAATAACTAGTTAAAAATCTAGGGGAATAATAAGTTAAAAACTTCTGGTTCTGATGGTGAGTTAAGACATCCATTAAGGAGGTTGATATTGGAATCTGGTATTTATCAGACACTCTCTTATAATAACATGCTTATTTATATATCTCACGGCTATATATATATATATATAAACCATGATATCCACCAGACATCTTGTCCATACAGCGTTTATCATGCCGATATCTGGCATGTCTGCTACCCACATGGACGGATTTAAGGGCGTATATTCTACAATAATTCACACCAAGTTTTTATGCTCAGTTCTGTTGTTTGACGTCACTGTTAAGCATTTGCAATTTTCAGAAAATATTGAAGTTTTCATGGCTTAAAATGTACTCTTACGGACTATTACAAGATAAAATGTACTCTAACGGACTATTACAAGATAAAATATACTCTAACGGACTATTACAAGATAAAATGTACCCTAACGGATTATTACAAGATAAAATGTACTCTAACGGACTATTACAAGATAAAATATACTTTAACGGACTATTACAAGATAAAATGTACCCTAACGGATTATTACAAGATAAAATGTACTCTAACGGACTATTACAAGATAAAATGTAGTCTAACGGTCTAAATCAAAATATCAACAAAAGATAGATCTCCCAACCCATCCAAAGATTTAACAAAAGATAGCAGGTGGCACTGGCTGACTATTTAACGCTTAATTCAGGAAAAAAAAACCTGGAATATTAAATAATCTCGAAGATTACAAAAAAAATTTAGCAAGAGAATAAAGGTGGCATTGGCTTGCTTTGACTGTTAAATTTTTAAATTGTCTGCAAGGATGCCAAATGTTAACAGATTTTCAATTTATCATAACTTTCTAGATACTGCAATTTTATATCAACTATTGCATGACCAAGCCCCAAATAATTTAAGTATTAATGAATAATCAATTCTAATGAAGACGAGATCCAAAATTCAAGTATAAATATGCAGTAATTAATTCTTCTAAAGCTGAAACATTTGAATGGCAACAAACATCATGCTATAATGTATAATATACAAGTTTTTCTATGTTTGTTAGATGAGAAAGAGAGAGAAATGGGGTTTAAAGTCCACTCAACACAAACTAGGTCATTTCAGGACTAATACATGGTTCAAATTTATTTCAATAATTCGCTAGGGAGGTCTTTAGCAGTGGGAAGAAACCGGAGGACAAGGAAAAAAACCCATGAAATTGGACAGGCAATTCTACTACTCGTCACGTACAACTGGGGAATCGAAACCATGCCAGTTGACTAAATGACAGACCTTATGATACAACACACACACGCTAACCATTCGACAGCCCCTCCCCCTCCTCATTGTTTGTTAAATGAGATTAGAGATTTGACTATAAACCAGGGTATTATATGTCACATTCGATATTTCACCTGTAACCATAGAAACAGAAACAAATGGATATTATACTCAATTCAAATATTCCTGCAAAATATATTATCACATAGACTCCAGCGAACCGATGTATTTTTTATTTTAACCTTTTCTTTCTACCGTTTGACATTTAATGGTGAAATGAGTTCCATTCTTTCTTGATACCCCCTTAGGCTCGTACTGACCTCTACATAGTATACATAGTAGTTTAGTTTCTCGTACACACAACAAAAACATGTGGCAGCACATGCTGGTAGAAAATATCAAACATATCTCATCAAACCATCATCAACACCTTCGATAAAAGTGCAAAGATATATATATGAAATGAAATGAAATGGAGTTTAACGTCCCACTGTTCTGCTCCTATACTGAGCTAATGAAGACTGCATATGACAAGCAGTGTGATATGAGGGAAATTTTGCCCAGGCAGCAGCACTACAGTCTATTCATATATCTAATTCCAACTGCCAAGGGTTGATTTACACGCATGCCAATGTTTATATGGGACTTCTGTTTTTCACCAAACTAGCTCATTTCAGGAATAACATAATTTTATTTCACTAATTCACTTGCATACAGTGTCTTTAGCAGTAGGAATAACCTGACAGAGGGTCTTTAGCATTGGGAATAACCTGACGTAGGTAGGGTCTTTTGCAGTAGGAATAACCCGATATAGGGTCTTTAACAGTGGGAATAACCTGATATAGGGTCTTTAACAGTGAGAATAACCTGATATAGGGTCTTTAACAGTGGGAATAATCCTTTAAAACCCCAAAATTATTATTCCCAACTAACATTAAGATATATCCCTTTCACGAAATATACCTTTAACCCGAGGATAAGAGAGATGAAAACTTCGAGGAATTTATCAAACCAATTCCAAGTTAAACACAGTTTTATCTTGTTAATGACAGTCCGTGGCATGTGGCAACAAATGTTTTCTACATTCTTGGCAGCACACATTGACAAAATCTTTGTCGTTGGTTGTCAAGCTGACCAGGCTAACCATCACTGTGGATAATTAAGAGATAGAGAGAGAGAGAGGGAGGGAGAGAGAGAGAGAGAGAGAGAGAGAGAGAGAGATGGATCTAAATGAAGTGAAATGAAATGGTGTTTAACATCCTACTGTTACCTGGCTAAGAGAGAGAGAGAGAGAGGGAGGGAGAGAGAGAGGGAGGGAGAGAGGGAGGGAGAGAGAGAGAGAGAGAGGGAGGGAGAGAGAGAGAGAGGGGGGGGAGAGAGAGAGGGAGGGAGAGAGGGAGGGAGAGAGAGAGAGAGAGGGGGAGAGAGAGAGAGAGAGAGAGAGAGATGGATCTAAATGAAGTGAAATGAAATGGTGTTTAACATCCTACTGTTACCTGGCTAAGAGAGAGAGAGAGAGAGAGAGAGAGAGAGAGAGAGAGAGGGAGGGAGAGAGAGAGAGAGAGAGGGAGGGAGAGAGAGAGAGAGAGAGAGAGAGAGAGAGAGAGAGAGAGAGAGAGAGAGGGAGGGAGAGAGAGAGAGAGAGAGAGAGAGAGAGAGAGAGAGAGGGAGGGAGAGAGAGAGAGAGAGAGATCTAAATGAAGTGAAATGAAATGGTGTTTAACATCCTACTGTTACCTGGCTAAGAGAGAGAGAGAGAGAGAGAGAGAGAGATGGATCTAAATGAAGTGAAATGAAATGGTGTTTAACATCCCTACTGTTACCCTGGCTAAGAGAGAGAGAGAGAGAGAGAGAGGGAGAGAGAGGGAGGGAGAGAGAGGGAGGGAGAGAGAGAGAGAGAGAGGGAGAGAGAGATGGGGTTTAACCTTCACTCAACACTAACTAGGTTATTTCGAGACTAACACATGGTTCAATTTTATTTCAATAATTCACTTGCACATAGGGGTCTTTAGCAGTGGGAGGAAACCGGAGGACCCGGAGAAAACCCACGATGTTGGACAGATGATCCTATTAGTTGTCACCTGCAACCGGGGAATCGAAACCACGCCAGTTGACTCAATGACAGACCTTAAAATACAACACGCAGACGCCAACCATTCGGCCATCCACCCTCCCGCAATACAACTGAACGCCCATTTAAAAGATAATATATAATCATATTAATAAATAAATAAACAAATAATTTTATACAGAATTCAATATTCAAATATGAAATTATTTTATTACCATTTATAGATATTAAAGTGTGAATAATTTACGTATATAAAGTATTAAAATTATCTATTCTACACTATAGGACAATATTATATTGATTTTTTATCGTAATTACAACAGCTCTATCTATAATACATATGAGATTTTATAGTCAACTAGAGGTTATGTCCATGAGTCAAATGTTTATAATATAATGCTGTGACCAAGCATCCATTAAAATAAGGCCAGTCCTGAGACCGAGTAGCCATAGCAGTTTAACAACCTTTATATTTTCACACACAAAGCATAAAATTGTACCATATGCTAGTCCCGAAATAACCATCTCCCCCTCTCTCTCTCTCTCTCTCTCTTAGCCAGGTAACAGTAGGATGTTAAACACCATTTCATTTCACTTCATTTAGATTCACCTGTTTAGGTTCACAAGCTGTTTTCTCGGTGATCCAGGTGCTCCGGATGCTCCCACTGCTGAACACAATGGCATCATGAATATCTCTCTCTCTCTCTCTCTCTCTCTCTCTCTCTCTCTCTCTCCCTCTCTCATTCTCTCTCTGGTCATTAAATGGGTTGTTGTTTTTTTTTCAATGATACAATATTTAATCAATGAATTCTATAAATTTTCTTGGAATCTATTTTTTTGACCTTGTCTAAGAAGTTAATTATGAGGCTTCGTTTGATCCTCAAATTGACCTAGACAACTTTATTGATTCATAACAAATAAACTATTATACAGAAATCAATTTTCATAAAACAACACAAAAATATTCTTCAACTGGGTTGGCCGATTCATACCCTCTCAAAAACACAGGCTTATCGTCGTTAGCATTTTTCCTATTATGTCAAATTTTCCTTGACGTAAAGGAGCTAAATCGTTAATATTCTGGACCATGAAATTGACACAAATGGGTTATTACAATGCGTTTAATAATGTAATATGAATGTATATAAACGGATTTACATTCAATCGTTTCTGTTTTTACTGTAATTTCTAATCAGTTATGTTCAGTGAAATACGCCAGAAGTCTCAATCGAATGGCAATCTCTAGCACCTGGTTATTCCAGTCTACACCGATAGTATTTATTGCGCATGCTCTCCAGAAAAGAATATGACATCACTGTTTGACATGACTTGTGGAATATGTCGAGCCTCTTTCTTGGAGTCCCTTGTTATAAATGGCGCTGAAATGCATTATGGTACATTATTCGTGTACCACTGGTAAAATGTTTATTTTGTATTAAGTATTGGATATCAAAGCCCATCTTTTTCCAGTAAGATCATAACATCAATGTTGATTTAAATTGACAAATAATTTGTGTTTCCAATGTTGAAGACTTCGGATGATATTGATTTAGAGACTTAGCTACTTTAAGCCACGCTAAAATGGTTTCAAAAGTATTTCATATTTCATTAAATAATCTCCAGTCTTGGTTTAAAAGAAGACAAATTTGAAATGTCAGCGAAACCCATAGGATTGTGTTAATTTGTATTGACATAGGATTGCGTTAATTTATGTTGACATAGGATAGCGTTAATTTGTGTTGACATAGGATTGCGTTAATTTATGTTGACATAGGATTGCATTAATTTGTGTTGACATAGGATCGCGTTAGTTTGTGTTGATTGTTTCCTAAATATCATCTCCGGAGGATGCCGAATATTAAAAAACATTTAATTCATCATATCTTTTTAAATACTGAATGGAAATGAACCATTTTTGGACCTATATTTCTGGTAGAGATTTAACCTTCACAATATTATAGTTTAAAAGCCAGATGATTATTCAGCGTTGCTGTTTTGATTTTGTTTTCTAAATATAACGTCAATTAAACCATAGAAAATTTTCACAATTTTTATAAAGTATATAGCAGATCTGTATATTATATGTTTTTATTCTATAACTACATGCAAATACAAGTAAATATCATTGAATACAGCCATTGAATAACCTATGGTTGTCTTCAAAGACTTGTACTCGTACTACTTTTGTCTAGACTGACGTCACTTTCAGAATTACGTCAAACTGTAATGACGTCACCACTAGCAACTACAATTTTTGTAAAAAAAAGAAAGAAAAAGCGGCGGAACCTATGATGAATTTTAACGTTATTGGTGATTTTGTTTTTGATAATCTGGATAGTATACAGTGTATTTTGAGATTTACATTAAAACTATATACGACTGCTCCTTTAAGATAGAAGGCACACCATTTTATTACAATAACACGCTAATGTGATTTAATACAAAATAAATTACTTCATTAAAACTATATACGACTGCTCCTTTAAGATAGAAGGCACGCCATTTTATTACAATAACACGCTAACGCGCTTTAATACAAAATAAATTACTCCTCCTTTAAGATAGAAGGCACGCCATTTTATTACAACCACACGCTGATGCTCTTTAAAACTAATTAAATCAAAATACAACCAAATTCTATTTAAAATACTTTCATCAACTCAAGCCATATTTTTACCTGGTTATATGTTTTTACCTGGTGCTAATGAAGTTAAACGAGAAAGGTAATTAAAACGTCTGTGAAGATCAGGTAATAACTTCCCCGAATTTAACACACATTCCATTAATTTAACTTGATATCCAACATGCTTCGACTAGTCAACAAATATTTCTCAGGAATATTATAGCGATGGTTTATTTTAACCAAAGAACAGAAACGTCACCAGAAATAAACCCTTCAACAGGGTTCCCGCGGCTTCATCAAACATTTTTTCAAGGATATTCAAGGATAAATATACGTCAAATTGAAGGATTTTCAAGGACATTTTTTAGCCTAAAGTTACAATTTTTCATCTTAAAAATAACCAAAACATTACCAACTATCGTTATAATCTCATATTTAAAAGGAATTGAAGACATTTGAAACAAAATTAAGGATCTCAACTGAAATTCAAGGATATTTTCCTATTTCCGCGAAATTCAAAGATATTCAAGACCTTGAAAATGAAATTTTAAATTTAAGGATATTCAAGGATTTTCAAGGACCGCGGGAACCCTGTTCAAGTAACTGGTATTCCATATAATTGTGTTATTCTCATCCAGTTACTAAATGCAACTGAAACATACATTATGCACGAACTAAATCTGCCTATTACAGGTCTTTCTTTAGGTCTGAAATGTTAAACTATTAATTAGACATTTATTAACATGAAAAGACCTTAATCAACTTTCGATGTCATCTTATGTGCCAGATTTGAACTGGATTTGAATCCGATTTGCTGCTCAACGTCCATGGATGATTTAATCCAAAACTGGATAATCGAGACTATGTTTCTTATCTTGCTGACTTTAGTAATGATGATCCAGGCTTAGCCTAAAATTCAAACGCTAATATCTCCATTCAGATTGGAGCAATTTGACATAAATTTTCAGCATATTCCCTTTACATTATTTAGTTTTTAACTATTATAGTGAGAACTGTCAGCTCTTTTATCTAATCTTCCAAAATGCCCCTTTAAACAATTTAAATCAATAATACACATTATAGATTCACAATCAAATAAAAATAAAAACAATAACGGAATCAAATTAAAAACACTTATATGAATATACTACTTCTGAATTTATTAACATGCTACGTTTCGATACACATACAGATATCGTTATTTTTTGCTTGATAACGATATCTGTATGTGTATCGAAACGTAGCATGTTAATAAATTCAGAAGTAGTATATCCATATAAGTGTTTTTAATTTGTGAAATCCACCTCTATTTGTCTTATAAGGATTATGTTAAATAACGGAATCATTTTTACCTTACATTAAAATGTTTCCGAAAAAGAAGAGTCATCAAAAATGATGTAATAAGGATGGGAGATGCTAGATGTAGGCCGGTTGGGGAGGTTCGGGAATTTCTCGAGTCCATAATGGCCGCTTTATATAAATTAATATTTCCGGGAATACTAAACCTAACCCTTTTTAGAAGACTGAACTTGGGTGCAATTTACCTTTTTACCCCTCTTAAAATGGTTTGGATTAGGGTTCTCGAAAATACTCATTTATATAAAATTGGAATTAAGGACTCCAGAAATTCCCGAACCTCCCCTGACCAGCCTACAATTAACATCACCCATCCTTATTTATATAAAACAGGAATTGCGGACTCCAGAAATTCACGAACCTCCCCTGACCAGCCTACAATTAGCATCTCCTAATAGGGATATAGGAAGGAAAACAATGGTTATATTGCAGCAGGGCTTTCAGTTTTGGACATATTTTGTTTAATCAAATTAGTAAGACATTTTTTCCAAAGAATATGACAATCTTTTAGCATTATTCAAATAAAAATAATCTATTTATATATTTTGAAGTATTTTAAGGTTTAAGTTTTTTTTAAATTCCAATTTCATATGCCATGTAAATTGTTCTCCAGTTGTCAATTTTACTATAACCTGTCTGTCAAGATGACAAATAAGTCCGAAACGATAGCACTGCCAAAAAATAATTTTATTTATATTTTTTGAAGTATTTCTATAGATTGAACTTTTTTAATGACGTTTTAAGGTTTAGTTTTTTTAAATTCCAATTGTATGGCATGTAAATTTTCCTCTAATTATGAATTTCACTATAACCAGTCCGAAATGATAGTACTGTATTCTTCTGATAGCCCTGCCTGTACCATATTCTTCTGATAGCCCTGCCTGTACCATATTCTTCTAGATCATTATAAAACCTAAATAAGCTCTAACACGATCCTTAAAACAAAATAATCCTCTTAAATACCAGGAAATTGATCAACTGAAAATTTATATATTTTTTTATCCTAATCCTAAGATGACAAGAAACAAACGTTTGTAGATAAAAAAAAAACCTAAAAATATCTCAACATTCTAATAATCTACGATTTTAAGATAAAAAACCTAAAAATATCCCAACATTCCAATAACCTACGATTCCGTGTGACCCTGAGAAAATGATGACAGAGAGCGAGACAAGTAACGATGACATGACATAATAACAACAGCTGTCACGTCAGCATGCGAAGATGAAGACGATATTCACGCTAAATTACAGACCTTCTGTAGAATATTTAAACGAGACCAGCTGCAACGACAGCTTTAATAATTTCCTTTCAACTTGTCGTCGATATATCCTCCTCACTGATCAACAGCCTAGCTTACAATATAAATGTATCGCTTGTCCTCTGATTAGCAACGACGACGACGGCACGTGAATGGCAAACACTTCGACCACTCGTTGGCATGTAAGATTCAAGCTGTCGTTATCCAAATCTTGGTAGTATAATCAGTCAACATTGAATGAATGCATTCTTTCCAGCAGAATAACACATGATTGCGCGCTTGTAATTTTTTGTAATTCTAAATGAAGCATTACGGACAACATAACGAGTAAAATGCATCATTTAGTTTTTATTTAGCAAACAATTTAGTAGTCTGCCATTTCTGGTAATATATTTCTGAAGAATATATGGAATCAAATTGGTGATTACGCTTCCACAGGGCAGTCAGCTACCACCTCTTTAATCTGGCCTAGATTAGCAATACTTGGTGTTCACATTGCCTCTTTTGTAACATTTTATAGAACACCCTATTTATCCTAGGGGCTCCATTCTATGAATGTGAGTGAGAGAGAGAGAGAGAGAGAGAGAGAGAGAGAGAGAGAATTTTAAACTCCAAGGAGACAGAGACATAAAGTGGGGTTCAATATCCACTCTACAGAGAGAGAGAGAGAGAGAGAGAGAGAGGGAGTTTAACATCCACTCAACACAAACTACTTAAGTCATTTAGGGACTAACATATGGTTTAATTTTATTTCAATAATTCCCTTACGCGTAGGGGGCTTTAGCTGTGGGAGGAAACCGGAGGACAAGGGGAAAACCCAGGTGGTCTTACTCCTTGTAAGGTACAATCAGGGAAACGAAACCACGTCAGTTGACTCAATGAAACAACGCACACATGCTAACCATTCAGCCATCCAACCCTGACTTAATGACAAGACCTTATAAACTAAAGACCATTTGGCCATCATCTCAGAACAAAGAGGGTATGCAAGTTGAATTGAGGGCTCAATTAACTTTCTAAATTAACGGACTAACACCCATTATTCGGTATCTTTCTACAGTTTGGTTTCCAACAATCTGACAGTTGAGGGCTCTATTAATTTTCTCAAAGGACCAATGGTGATATTATAAATGAAATGAAATGGGGTTTAACATCCTACTGGTCTGCTCATAAATATTATAGGAATCGATTCCGGACTCCATGTACAAGTTACCCAGTCTGGCATCTTTTTTTCCGGGTTCTCTGGTTTCCTCCCACTGCTAAAGACCCCTACCCACAAGCGAATTATTGAAATAAAATTGAGCCATATGTTATACCCAAAATGACCTAGTTTGTGTCGAGTGGACGTTAAACCCAATTTCTCTCTCTTTATACAATAAAATCAAAAAGAACCATTCACTCCTCTCACTCAAACAAATAAAACCTAGGAATAAAATTGAACATATTGGACAGTATTACCAAAATTCTCAAGCAACCATATAAAACCTAGGAATAAAATTGAACATATCGGACAATATTACCCCAATTCTCAAACAATCAAATAAAAACTTTTGAACATATATATCGGACAATCAATTTTAACATATAATTTCTCGAAGTATAATATGATAATACAATTGTCATGAAACAATGCCTAGAGCTTACCTCATGACTACCACGTGGCAACACAATTCACCATTTTATTGTCATTTAAATTATACAATTCCAACCTTTACACAAACTTTTATCATAAAATATTCATAATAAATCCAATAACCATTGAAAACAAAATCTTATCTAATGAAACATATTTACTCACAGTTGACCGACTTTGTCCTATATTATTTTTTATGATCAGATGTTCACCTATTAGTTAGACATTATTTTAATAATATATATTAATATTCTAATAGAATATACCATATTCAATGGCCCGTACATATTATAATATTTCTCATTCCATGAAAACCAAGCCCCAAGTTCACAAGTCATTCTCAGACTTAAGTTAAGAATTTGCTCAACTTTCAATCACTGTTGATGACAAATATCTTTGATCCAGACACAAAACTTTGCACATAGTTTCTTATTGATGTATTTGATACATTAAAACAACAAAAGTTTTATAAAGGGCTATATTTTAGTTAAAATAAGGCGAACAATTTTGAGTAAAATCTTAACTCAAGTCTGAGAATGCTTTGTGAAATTTGCTGTCACTAGAAAAAGAGAAAACAAAAAATAAGAAAAAGTCCCTGCATTATCATGTTTTTAATAAGTATAGAATGAATAAATACAAGTGAATGTACCGACTATTTCTATTTTTCTCGTGTTCTCTTATCTAGTGACATCCAATTACTTTTGTGAATTGTCAGATATCCTCCCACAGTCTCACATAACAACTTTTGGTTTTCGAAATCACTCGTCACTTCAGTTAGTTATCTAGAAGGATAACTTGTGTTTTCCTTTTGCGTTCGTTCGTTCGTCACTTCCTTTTGTTGAAACAATCATTACACATCTATCGTAGCAATGATCTCTGTGTTAAAATTATATTTGGAGAGAGAGAAATGGGGTTTAACGTCTACTCGACACAAACTAGGTCATTTCGGGACTAACATATGGTTTAATTTTATTTCAATAATTCGCTTGCTCGTAGGGGTCTTTAGGAGTGGGAGGAAACTGGAGGACCCGGAGAAAACTTACGAGGTTGGACAGGCGACCCTACCCCTGGTCACATACAACCGTGGATTCGCAACCACACCAGTTGACTCAATGACAGGCCTGATGATACAGTTCGCACGTGCTAAACATTCGGCCATCCAACCCCCCAAAATTATATTTTGAACATGTTTAACCAGTTCTATCACATATGTGATAATGACAGACACCAATATTGTCGTTTAACACCATATGTGAGAATGACTGACACTAATATTGTCGTTTAACTCACATAGAATTATCTAATTTATTCAACTAATCAAAATTTAAACTTATAATAAAATCTAAAAAAAAACATGAACTCCTCTCACTCAAATAAAAACTAGGAATACAACTGAACATATCGGACAGTTCTACCCCAATTCTTACTCAAATAAATAAAAACTTCGTATAAAATTGAACATATTGGACAGTATTACCCCAATTCTTAAGCAATCAAATGAAAACTTTGTATAAAATTGAACATATTGGACAGTATTACCCCAATTCTCAAACAATCAAATAAAAACATTTGAACATATATATCGGACAATCAATTTTAACATACAATCACTCGAAGTAGTTCTATTGACAACTAAACTCTTATGATATATTATTTCCATCCAAACTATCGAAACCTTCCATGATAACAAATCTATCTCTTAATACGACATGTTTTACAATAATATATGTTCCCATAGGTTTAACTGATCTAATACGGGCTTATAACTCCCTTTATACGACCAGGAATTATCACCCATCTAAACACATAAACTTGCCTGCTGTTTCTCCCTTACGTTGTCAGTTAAAATAAAACTCCAAAAGATTATCACACGAATCTGAACAAATCACATCACAGGATTATAAATATTCCAGAGATTGGAGGAAGCTATATCTTGAGGAACTATTTGTTGTTAAGAGTTTGAAGAGAAACTGGTTGTTATATGTATATAGGCTGCTACACAATCTCTCATAGAGGCTGATACACAATCTCTAGTAGTGTTAGAGGCTGAATTGATCTCACCCGGACTACACCACCATCATACTGGTATATAGTAGTGTGTTAGTACTATAGTCGCAGTCTCATAGATTATCTTATAAATTGTATTATAAGAGAGGGAGAGAGAGAGATGGGGTTTAACGGACACTCCACACAAACTAGGTCATTTCGGGACTAACATATGGTTTAATTTTATTTCAATAATTCGCTTGCGCGTTGGGGTCTTTAGCAGTGGAAGGAAACTGGAAGACCAAGCGGGGAGAGAGAGAGAGAGATGGGGTTTAACAGACACTCCACACAAACTACCTCATTTCGGGACTAACATATGGTTCAATTTTATTTCAATAATTTGCTTGTGCATAGGGGTCTTGTCAGTAGGAGGAAACTGGAGGACCGAGAGAGAGAGATGGGGTTTAACGGCTACTCCACACAAACTACCTCATTTCGGGACTATTTCAGTAATTTGCTTGTGCATAGGGGTCTTTAGCAGTGGGAGTAAATCGTAGAACCCAGAAAAACCCCACAAGGTTGGATGACAAATAGATGGATGCATGATGAACAGAAGGATGGCTGAATGATGAATAGAAGGATGGATAATGAAATTGGAGAACCACTGAAAAGAAGGCTGGATTGACAGATGGATAGACAGGATGAATGATAGAAAAATGGAGGGAAAAATGAAAGGAAGAATAAAATTTCTATTTTATGTGGATTGATGAACCACTAAAAAATGGTTGACTATACATGGAAGGCTGGATAGAGGATAGAGGGATGGACAGAGGGACGAATGCATGGATGGATGTATAAAGGACCAATAAGAATCCGATTATCAATTAGATGTAGAATAATTGAAAATGATTCGGTATTGGTAACATCAAGATATGGGCAGACTGTGTGATGAGGGAACCAGAATGTCCCGAGTTGAAATCCGGGCGTGGACCCAGAAAAACCTTCAGGATGTTCAAGCCCAGTACCCAATCGTCTTTAGAGGTTGACAAAGATCTTGTGTAAACATTTGAATTTGAAGATGATTAGGCGTAACGCATGTATCCACCCTCACATTGTAACCATCAAAAAACAATAATCATAATGTATTTCTAAGCTCCCACTCCCCCTCTGGGCTCAAGTTCAATTTAGGGGGTCCGAAAAGGGTGGGAATTGCAGGTGTTTTTCCCAATTTCTGCGTTGGTGAATTCTCACTATAATACTTCAATATGGGCCACCTGTCTGTTAAAAACCTGTGATCCGCCCATGTAAATTGCTCGTGCACAGTTGGAGGAAACCAGAGAAAACACACGATAGGTTAGACAGGCGACCCAACTCCTTGGGGGATCAAACCCATGCCATTTGACTCAATGACAGACCTTATGATATAGAGTGTACACTTTATACAGCTCAGTAGAATTATCTAACGATTATTATTGATTCAACATTTTCTTGAAAGTTTACGAAAGTAATTAAACATTGTGTAAACTTTAGACATTTTCTCTTCTTTATCTGAAAACTCCAACAAAACAACGTTACAATAATCTCATTGATTTTATACTAGCTAAATCGAGCCCGGAGGTTGATGCTATTTAGGGACAACAATTTACAATTTTTGAACAATGCATCGAAAACAATCGAAGATTTTAGTTGTCATAGTTATTGCATAAACATTTATACGACAACAATACCTGAACATATTTACCCCACGGGTTCATTTAGATGTGCAACATTTTAAAATGATGGACATTTTAATTACAAAATAACAGTAGAATTCAATTAGAACAAGCATTAATATTTTCATTAAGGAAATGCCATGGAGGACTGACAACTTGTGACAATATTAAACAATAATAATTATCATAAATTTTTGTACCTGTTCATCAGTATATTGATCGTAATTTACAAAGGAAGATTCGCCTGTTTGATATTGTAATAATAAATAAAATTATTATTGGTTGCATAAAACGATGTTATCATTGTGGATGATTATGAATGGAGTTGAATAGATCAGTGATTTATAGGACTACTAATTACATCTTACATCTTTATATTAACTTTGTTTCATTTTTCATTTTCAGACTTAAAGATGGAGAGAGATGGGGATTAGAGAGAGAGAGAGAGGGGGACAGAGAGGAAGAGGGGAGAGAGGGGGGAGAGAGAGAGGGAGAGAGAAAGAGAGAGAGAGAGAGAGGGGGTAGAGAGATATGGGGGAGAGAGAGAGGGGGACAGAGAGGAAGAGAGAGAGAGGCGGGTGAGAGGGGGAGAGAGGGGGGGAGAGAGAGAGGGGGAGAGATAGAGTGGGTGAGAGAGAGAGAGAGAGAGAGAGAGAGAGAGAGACAACAACTAAGCAGAGAGCCAACAACTAAGCCACATGGCTTCTTTCAACATGGAATGGAAAATTTTTCCCCAATTTAAACCCATCTGAGCAAACAGAAAAATTCCAACAAAACTGAGATTTAGTTTTTTCAAAGTTTTTATCAATTTACTATCATTGAGAGAAAGAATAATGGATGACACATCTTGGTTTAAATATAATTTATCTAAATAACATCTCATCGAAACTGAGATTATTCTTTTCAAAGCTTTTATCAACTTACCATCATTGAGAGAAAAAAATAATGGACAACTCATCATCGTTTGGTTAAATATAATTTATTTAAATAACATCTCAGCAAAACTGAGATTATATTTTTGGTTTTGTTGCTGTCATTGAGAGAGAGAGAGAGAGAGAGAGAGAGAGAGAGAGAGAGAGGGAAAATGAACGGATTATCTTTTGATGAAATATAATTTCAATATTAAAATATGAACGATGGACGAAATGAATTTCATGGCATTCTGTTAATTTCAATTTACGGATAGTTATATTTTTTAAATCAGAAATTCAACAGGCCTAATTGAACGACTAGATATGTTTTGTGAAAGACGAAGTTATCCTGTTTGCAAAATAAATCGATAGAGAGTTTAATTGGTCTCCAAAACAAAAAATATGAGAAATTTCTTAGCTGCTGCATAAATCTCAACAAAGATACTTTAATAATCCGATTCCACTAAAAAATGTCATCAAAGTCGGCAATGAATTCTACAGAAGTGTTTCAAAGGAGACTTTTTAGATTTAATTAGGTTTTCCGTGTCTGGAGTTTCGAAAGACTTTGATATTCGATAAAGAACCACACGACGGTCATTGAAGTCTCTCGGAGCAATTCAGTTTCTTGCTTTTGAATCGCGACAAATTATTCATAGCAGGATTGAATAAAATAAAAACGTGTGGCGTCGATGGGATGTCAAATCAATCGGTATCAAGTCTATTACGATAAATTCGCCTAATTAGGCACAGCATTGTTACAGACTCCCAAGGGGATTTTAGCCGATAATTGAAAAGCGTGGCTATATTACATTTATAATAGGGCGTTCGTCTTTATAATCATCTTTATAACGTATAATATTAAAACTCAAGACGGATATGGTCTCATAATTCTATCATAAGAAGTAAAATGCGGTCAACTTATAGAGAGATGAAATAAAATGGGGTTTAACTCCTACTGTTCTGCTCCGAACTGGGTTAATGAAGATGGGCATATGCCATACCGTGTACTAGGAGGGAAATTTTCCCGAGCAGCAGCACTATGGCCTTCTCTTATATCAAATTCCAACTGCCAAGGGATCTTTTACATCCATGTGTACACGGTACCTTAGTTTTTCGGCCCATCCGAAAGACAAGACAGCTTTCCTTGTCAGGCCCTCTGTCCTACAAACTTATATGGAGACACAGTGGTTCAGTCAGAAGGGCGCTGACTAATTAACCAAATTTCAGTCGTAGCACATAACATGGCTGCCTTCATTAGTTTCATACATGCAGAATAGTGAGACACTAAACTCGATTTCTTTCTATATATTTTAGGTTATTCTGGAAGTAAAATATGGTTTCCTCCCACTGCTAAAGACCCCTATGTGCAAGCGAAATTATTGAGATAAAATTGAACCATATGTTAGTCCCGAAATGACCTAGTTTGTGTTGAGTGGACTTAAACCCCATCTCTCTCTCTCTCTCTCTCTCTCTCTCTCTCTCTCTCTCTCTCTCTCAAAGAAACAAGAATATAAACCTGGCAAAGGAAATGGAATATTACTATGACATAATAAATATATTGCACAGATAAATGTATACATGATGTCTTCTATGATTCAAATACCAATATTTTATAATTATATATAATAAACCCTCAAAAAATGTAATTGCAGTATAAAAATCTTTTGACTGCAAGCCATCAAATAGTTTCCAGGGAAAATACATATTTAATTTCAAACAAACCCATTTAATAAGAGTAATTTTCCCTAAACATCACATAAATAAATATGATTGCAGATACATCATTATTTTGTAATTTAATAGAAAGCTTCTAGATATTCCGACTCTTTCTATGATAAACGCTGGTAAGACTAACATGTGGTCATTGTGAGACTAACATATGGTCATTATGAGACTAACATATGGTCATTACGAGACTAACATATGGTCATTATGAGACTAACATATAGTCATTATGAGACTAACATATGGTCATTATGAGACTAACATAATATGGTCATTATGAGACTAACATATGGTCATTATGAGACTAACATATGGTCATTATGAGACTAACATATGGTCATTATGAGACTAACATATGGTCATTATGAGACTAACATGTGGTCATTATGGGCCTAACATGTGGTCATTATGAGACTAACATATGGTCATTATGAGACTAACATATGGTCATTATGTGACTAACATATGGTCATTATGACACTAACATATGGTCATTATGAGACTAACATATGGTCATTATCAGACTAATATGTGGTCATTACGAGACTAATGTATGGTCATTATGAGACTAACATATGGTCATTATGAGACTAACATATGGTCATTACGAGACTAACATATGGTTATTTGTTGTATGGTTACAACAGTGCAACGCAATAGAGAATAATTTTTCCCCAAAGTCTGCACATCCTAGATGTCATTACAAATGTCCTATATTTATGTCCAATTCCCTCTACAGATCTTATCTTTGTTAATCCATTATTGTAGTAGATAAACAAAAGAGACACTAACACTGTTTTCATCATCAGATATAATTAGACCAACGTTTCGAAGAGCTACTCTCTTCTTCTTCAAGGTAATAAATAAAACATTTAAAAACAATCTCTAATCTGACTATGAAAACCGTGTCTCTTTTCTTTATCTATTTTAAAATTTATCTAGTGAAGAACACTTCCGTATCGGATTCCTCAATCCATTATTTTCATATTCCTGTTAGACGCGGATTTTACACAAGTTTTGTATTTAATCCATTATATTATATAATCAATAAATTAGTATTAGGATAGTGTTTTAACTATTTTATACAACAGTGCATTAATCTATCTATCCTCAACTTGTGCTAAATCAACAGCACCATTAAATGGAGTTATCCCCCTTCTATCATTGACAAGGCAGTCAAATACACGACTATGAAGTCAATTCCACTGTAAAACTCCAATCTCTGTGATTTCTAAAGTGTAACACAATGTGCAGTAGCGGACGGGGTCCAACCCATGTGGGTCTTTTCATTTCTAACTCGGTGTGTAGTAGTGGATTGTGTCTAAAATCAACCTGGGCATCTTTCAACACACTGAGCATATATATAATGTCTAAATGTCTGTAGGACCATCCACCTCAGTGGTAATTCCCAAACTCCCCCGACCAGTCTGAACATAGACTCTAATATCCAGTTTCTGTTCATTGTGTAGTAAATTGAATTACAACATCATTTGTATTGATAGCGTTTTCAATAGAGTGCCTTTCTCTTCATAGAAATGAAATAAAATGAAATTGGGTTCAACGTCCTACTGTTCTGCTCCGATTGGGATAATGAAGACGGGCTTACACCATACAGTGTGTTACGAGGGAAATTTTGCCTGTACAGCGGACCTATTGGCTTACTCTTATATTGAATTCAAACAGCCAAGGATTTTTTTACGTGAACATCAATGTGTACATGGAATCTCGATTATTTTGTCCCATCCGAACAACTATAGGTTTTACCCTGCACCACTGATAAGGCGAGATGAACGTCTTACTCACTGAACCACCATGGGTTAAGTTCACTCAACACAAACTAGGTAATTTCGGGACTAACACATGGTTCAATTTTATTTCAATAATTCCCTTGTGCATAGGGGTCTTTAACAGTGGGAGGAAACCGGAGGTCCCGGAGAAAATCCACAAGATTGCACTCCTTGTCGCGTAAAAAATGGGCAATCAAACCCCCGCTAGCTGACTCAATGACTCTTGATAGAAAACCTTAAACGAAAATATACTACAGATTCACACAGCCAGCAACCTGTGGTACATTAGAACTTACTCTTTTGCACTCGGTGAGAAATGTGTAACCTAGCTCTGTAATATATCTTTACTCGAGAGAGATAAAATATTCAAGGGAGGTAACTACTACTCCATAAATAAGGGAAGTGGTACTTTCTTCAACTCACTATAGCTGAGATGAGTTCAGGGGGTGTGGTGACAGCTGGAAGGAAGATGGAGTTTGTGCGGTGTGGATTATGTTAGAGACGATTTGTAACATTTAAAGAGCTTTAAATTAATCATCTCTGTGATAATTATATCTATAATTTTATACATTAATTCTTTTTACTCAATTTTTATGTATTTTATCACTTTTTATATTTTAGTCTTGCAAATTTTTTTTTATATATTTTCAAGATGCTGCACATGTTCAAGTGCTCTCACATTTTGTTAATTTGTGTCCAAGTTCTTGTGTTGTTTAGTCACTATCATTAATACTCCAAAGTGAGAACATTTTCTGGCGCCTAGTGCATTCCCTAGTGGATTGAATAGTTGCTTGATACAATAATCAGAGGGAGAGAGCCGGGGAAATGGGGTTTAACGTCCACTTGACACAAATTAGGTCATTTTGGGACTAACACATAGTTCAATTTTATTTCAATAATTCTCTTGCGCATAGTGGTTTTTAGCAGTGGGAGGAAACTGGAGGATATAGAGAAAACCCACGAGGTTGGACAGGCAACCCTACTCCTTGTCACATACAACCGGGGAATCGAAACCATGCCAGTTGACTCAATGAGGAGGCCAATATTCTGTTTGTTGACCAGACATCCGCAATAACGGCTGTAACCATCAAGAAGAGAAATGTGGCATCTGTTACAGACAATATGTCAGACACAAATTAAGGCCTTGTCTGCCCCAATCCCTCTGATGTCTGTCATATTGTCTAGAACAGATTGGTCGTCATTCTGTGTTTTTATTGATATTTTGTATACGCGTCCGACACGTGCCTGTTATTTGGACAGTTAAAATATCTCCCAACCGTGTTAATAATATAAGACACTTAATAAAGATCTGACCTCAAGAGAGATTCAGGCACTGTTTACAAAATATATATATTACAGAAAAGCAACACAAATTAATCAACCAGTTGTAATTTTCAGCATATTTTATTTCAATGGACCGAGAACTCCACAGATTAGGGGCAGCAGATCTAAAACATAGATGATTGGTATTCATGGGAACCATTTAACCTTAACCATCGCATTGTTTTGGGGTTTCAACGAGAAAAAGTATATAGTTAAAGTTACAATTTCATATTTTTAAGTTATATTTTTTAAATTTATTAAAATAAAGCCTTAAAATAGATGGTATCAATAAACAGTCCTACCTTGTTAAAGAATAATCCTATTAATCTATAATTCACTATTGCCAGTTGAGAAATTGGCAAAAATATCATTTTCAACTTCAAATTCAAACGTTTGAAGATAGCTATTCCATGGGGGGAATAGGAAAACAAGGGAGTTAATTGTGTTATTATTTCCTGTGTCAATGATTTTTAAGTATGGGAAATAATGCTTATGATCGCAGGGGCGGATCTAGGAATTTTAAAAAGGGGGGGCGCTGCAAAATGAAGGCATTGACCGCAGAGACGGGGCATGCCGCTGAGGGGGGGGGGGGGGTCCCAAAGAAAATTATCCGTCATTACCTTGCATCTGTAGCCATTCCAAGAGCTATTTCCCAGACTGGTGTGTTTGAGTCGATGGTTTGAGTCATTTGGGATCCCTACAACGGGTTGGGAACGGACATATTTGAGTCTGAGAAAAGACACTTTCAGCAGTAAAAAAGGGCACTGTCGAAATTTATGGGGGGCGCGCGCCCCCTCGCGCCCCCCATTGAATCTGCCTCTGGATCGTATAATAGTGAGTTGATAACCTATTGAGCAAAAGACATAGAAATAATTACGTTTTGACTTTCTTAGAAAATATGAAATTATCGCTTTAAGAATATATCCTGTAACTCTTTAAATTTTAGAATAAATCATACAAATGTATATATTGTTTGAAGGCCTTGAATTCCTCTATTCAGCAGTATAAAATATTTAAACATACATTATGCAAGAGCTAAATCTGCCAGCAGGTCTTTCTTTAGGCTTGAAATGTTATCTAAATTATTAATTAGATATTAATTAACTTATCCAGGCCATAAACAACTCTCGATCGCATCTCTAACCTGCGATATTTACTGGATTAGAACCCGGTCTGCTACTTCTGATTAAATCAAAAAAATGGATAATCAAGACTATGTTTTTTTATCGTACCAACTTTAGTAATGATGATTGAGGCTAGGCCCAAAATTCAGTCGCTAAATACTTGGTTCAGAGTAGATCGATTTGACTATAATTTTTAGCAAATTCCCTTTACTTTATCTAGTTTTTAACTATTATAGTGAGAACTACCAGCTCTTTATCTAATCTTCCATAATGTATCTTTAACATATGGCCTCCTGATTAAAATTCCATATGGTTCCTCCCGCCCCTGTACTGCAACCCCGCCCCACACTTCTCTTCTTTTTTTTTTAATAAAACAAATCTTACACATATTACTTCCCCAATTCCATCCACACAGCCTATCACAATTACCCCCCCCCCCCAATCCCCTTTTGAACATTTTATAAGTCTCCTTTTGAACATTTTATAAGTCTCCTTTTGAACATTTTATAAGTCTCTATTTATAATAAGGGCGATATACCCATCTATGTTTAATTTTATGGTATAATTGTTAGAGAACAATAATGACACGTCTAGCAGTCATGTTGCTCGCGTCTAACAGAGTCCGTAGATGCATAGTTGTTGCATATGAACGAGACACATGTCTAGCAGCCATGTTGCCCGTGTCTATAAAAGAGTCAGTAGATGAGAGTTGTTGCATATGTACGAGACACATGTCTAGCAGCCATGTTGCCAGCGTCTAACAGACTCAACAGATGAATTGAAATAGGTCTCATTCAATCTTTCAAATATACGCAGGTTCCTTAATACGACAGACAACGCTTACAGTTAAAATCATGATTACTGAAAAGACTAAAAAAGAATATTGGCATTCTCAATGATCTCATGATCTGGAATGCTCAAATCAAATTATTTCCAGAGAACGGATATTCCAGCCTCCTTCAGATTGAAAACATTTTCCGTATATTCTGTCAATTTTCTGCCTTTTGTATTACCGTAATCAATGGCAACACACGCTTCCAGGGAACGGATATTCCTGCCTCCTTGAAAATAAAAGCACTTTAAGGACATCTCGTCAATTATGTGTTCTGTCGTAACAGCGAGCTATTATTGGTTAAATCATGTGGGCTGATGAAGATGCTAATTATGGTCTTGAGATTGGGTTAATGTTTAAATGACAAGAGCTTTAAAAATGTCTCCTATATTTACCTGTCAAATAGTCGAACTTTTACATTATCAATAAATTAAATATCTTCGGGTCATATATTATTGTAATTTTAGGTCTTGGTAATATTGTATGAATTATGTGTATTATGAGACAGTAATTTTGTATTATGAAACAGTAATCTTGTTTTATGAAACAGTAATATTGTATGAATAATGTGTATTATTTCATTTTTTTTTTAAGTTTTGAAATTGAAAACAAGACATTATAGTCACTTTTTATTTTACAGGCCTCTAAAAAATTAAAGTTAAACTTGTTCGCTCTAATTCGTTAATCTATATACATAAAATAAAAGTATGTAAGTATGTATGTATGTATGTATGTAAGTATGTAAGTATGTATGTATGTAAATGAAATTAAATTAGGTTTAATGTCCTACTGTTGCTCCGAACTGGGCTAATATAAGATTGTTCCAGAATATTATATACAGTTGTGTTAATGATTGTGCTTGGTAATCAATATCTGTTACGCCATTTTTTATAAAAAAATAATTGAACAATCTTACCGTCATTGCAATTTTACATCAATAAATATATTCAACTTACCTGAAAAAAAAAGAACAAAATTTATAGGAAAAATATCAGACAATTCATTGCGATAATTAAAATAATAATTGTGTGGATGACAGAATTCATCCATTATTTATATACGTGACAGGATGTTCCTGTCGGAAATCGAAACCAGAACCTCAGGTACAGAATCTATACACCTCTACCGACACACTGAACGTCACACTGATAAGGATGACATCGATGTGACTTAATGAGTCCCAAATATTAACTTTTTTCTTCCATCAAATTAAATTCTAAAAGATTTTTTTCATTTATTAGAAAAATAAATAAAGACAGTTGAATTATTTGTAGGTAAAAATCATTTTCTATTTAGTGTAAATGTTTATTAAAATAAGTAAAATTCACCATTTAGCCCGAATCAGTAACGTCTTATGTAAACAATGCATGCACTATTGAGCCAACGATTTACGCCGCGTGATGTGACGTCGCGTGTCAAAACAGTCATCTGTTACAGAGATATTAGAAGATCTCTGTGAAACAGATTGCTCTACCGAGTCAGCCCAGCTACACAGCACACATCACTGCTACAGTCACACAGCACACCACATATATACATCACTACTAGTCACACAGCACACCACATATATACATCACTACTAGTCACACAGCACACACTAGGTGTGTGGATTATATGTATATTTACCGGTGTATATTGTGTATACTAAGAGTGGATTATATGTATATTTACTGGTGTATATTATTGGATTTTGCCCAACTGATTAATAATTATTGGTTTCTGTTAATCAGAATATCTGATAGCTACTAATTCACTTTTATCTTTGAATTTTGGGTTGCCATTAATTTCAGGAATTTGTAATTGATTGTAACACATTGAAACAATTTTTTCCATCAACTAATATTAAAAAATAAATAAAAAAGGAAAATATATTTATTATAAATGATTCATGCACTAAACACAGGAATAACATTCGAAATACGGTCGTGTTACGTCTCTTGTGTAAATTATTATTTTTTTTCAATTTGAGTGAGAGAGAGAGAGAGAAATGGGGTTTAACGTCCACTTGACACAAACTAGGTCATTTCTGGACCAACATATGGTTTAATTTTATTTCAATAATTTGCTTGCACGTAGGGTTCTTTAGCAGTGGGAGGAAACCGGAGGACCTGGAGAAAACCCATGAGGTTGGTCAATTTGAGTGAAGTCTGTTTCACTACAGTCCTGGGACTGTACAGCAGAGTGGACACTTACAGCTGGTCCAAGGATCCATTTGCTAAATTTGATATTTCAATGTCTGTGTGGTTTAATTGTCTTGTCCTCCTGTTTGTCTTGTCCTCCTGTCTGTGAGTGTCCTCCTGTTTGTCTTGTCCATGTGTTTGTCTTGTCCTACTGTTTGTCTTGTCCATGGGTTTGTCTTGTCCATGGGTTTGTCTTGTCCTACTGTTTGTCTTGTCCATGGGTTTGTCTTGTCCATGGGTTTGTCTTGTCCTTATGTTTGTCTTGTCCATGGGTTTGTCTTGTCCATGGTTTGTCTTATCCATGGGTTTTTCTTGTCCTTATGTTTGTCTTGTCCATGGGTTTGTCTTGTCCTTATGTTTGTCTTGTCCATGGGTTTGTCTTATCCATGGGTTTGTCTTGTCCCATGGGTTTGTCTTGTCCATGGGTTTGTCTTGTCCCATGGGTCTGTTTTGTCTGCGAGTTTATCTTATCATTATTATTATTATTACAGCATATTTATAGTGTACCCTTTCATATAATATGTTCAGGGGCACTGTACAAAGTGACAATGTAATCATTAAATAAACAACAAGATTATGGACATGTTAACGATTGTATACAGAGTCAGTTAAAAGCCTGGTTGTCTGTAGTGTAGCCCTCCTGCACTTACTAATAGAATATTCAGACAATAAATCATCATCTATAAGTGAGTAGTATTTACTAGAAGTACTATTAATCAGAACCATGAAGACCGGAAGAACATATTAACATACCCATTTAATAAACGGCACTAATTACCTCAATATGTGACAGGAGGATAGAACTACTAAAACATTCAGGGGGTTCGAGAAATTCTTACGGAAATTAACCGCTTAGTATGGCTTATAATCATTAAATCATTAATCAGTTCATTTATACAAAATTCTATAAATACTTTATAAATACTTTGGGTTTGTCAGAGAGAGAGAGAGAGAGAGAGGGGGGGGGGGTAGCATCCACTCAACACAAATAAGGTAATTTTGGGACTAATATGATTCAATTTAATTTCAATAATTGTCTTGTATGTAGAGGTCTATATAGCAGTGGGAGGAAACTAGAGAACCCAGAGAAAACCCACGAGTTTGGACAGGCGACCCTACTACTTGTCACATACAACCGGGGAATCGAAACCAAGCCAGTTGATTCAATGACAGATCTTATGATACAACCCGCATGCGTTAACCATTCGGCCATCCAACCCCCCTACAATGGAAGGAAACTGCTGAGCAAGCAGAAAACTCTTGGATATATTAAATGATGAACACAAGATCAAACTCACAACTAACAATTTCCAGGTAAATTTCAAGAATAAAATAATATAACTATCTGTCTAGAATCATTGTTTTAATAACAGACTTTCAGATTTATAAAGTCTAGAAATACATTTGAAGAAATACATTTGCTTAAAAATTAACTGAAGATTAATATTTTATATAAATGTGATAAACTTTATATATGAATGTAGTTTTCGTTTTTCTGTAAACTAAGCTCACATAATCTATAAATATGCTGAAAGTCAATATAATAAACAGACAACTTTTCAATGAGGGTATTTACACCGTTATCAAGCAATGATACCATCATACATGTTACAGAAGTAATCTTTGAGATGCATTTAGTAACTGGATAGAGCAATAAATTATAACACACTAGAAGAATGCCTGGCTTCGCTCGGGGGTCATAACCCCGAAACTGGAAGAGGTAGACTAACACCACCTGGCCTATGTTACTCCCCGGTTCGAGCTACCCCTATACCTCAAATTTCAGACTCGGGACAGACCTAGTGTAGCCGCCAACCCCGAACAGACAGACAGACAGACAAAGGACAGTCACAAATATTAGTATAATAATTCTTGAAAGGCTATAAACTATAAAACATACTTATGGAAAAAGTGAATTAGTCTTAGTAGAATATCACCTCCTTTGATCTTGTTGTTGTCCTGTGTGGTTTCAGGAATTGTTGTTATAGTTTTTCTGTATAAATTATATAGCCTCATAATTTTTGTATTAGCTTGATAACGTTGAGAGAATACTCTTCGAAACTTCACCCAAATAAATAAGTAGCTGTTTGTCCATAAGTATCTGATATAGTTTAATGTTCCAGGAGATTATATACAAGTGGATAACAACAAACTAATTAACAGTCAATATGTTATATAAATAAAATAAACTCTTTACAAACAGAGTGTTTCCTATAAAGCCATGTTTTATTCCCCTAACATAATCTATATACAAATAAAAATATGTTGAAAGTCGATATTTTATATAAATGTGATAAACTCTATAAAAATGTAACGTTTCTTATAAAGTCATATTTTATTCCCTAAACAAAACTACCCACAAATATTGTTACAAAATCACACATATATAATTGAATCATTTGGGGTATTTTCTAAGCAAATTAAAGTCTTTATTTAGGCTTCAGATGTTATAGAAATTATTAATTAGACCTTTATTTACACGACAAGCTCAAAATCAACTCTGTAGATCCATGGATGGCTTGGATACAGTTTGGGTTTAAACAGTAGTCCATTTAAAATTAAATCAATAAATGGCTGACCAAGCTAACGTTTACCGTTAGTCGCTGATGTCACTACCGGAAACTGGTGAATAAAGGCCAAGCGAGGCTACCATAGCCATTGAGCATGTTACTTGATAATTGAGAATATGTGGGTGGAGTTATCGTCTGTCAATCAAACGATCGCCAATTCTCATGAAAGGTGCAGACACAATTGATGCCTATTTCTAGTCCAAACATCCAACAGTGACGATTCCGTTCAGAACAAAGTAATGTGACTGAAATTTTCAACATTTTCTTTTTTTATCATC
Organism: Patella vulgata; assembly: GCF_932274485.2. Taxonomy (NCBI): domain Eukaryota; kingdom Metazoa; phylum Mollusca; class Gastropoda; family Patellidae; genus Patella; species Patella vulgata. Next base: position 87,530,275 of record NC_065881.2, on the reverse strand, counting down.
TATTTTTGAATTATTATAGCAAGTATGACCTACTCTTTATTAAACTCTTAACTAATGTACCTTTAATGATTTTAAGGCAAAAATTGTCAATGGTTTAATGCCTGACTGGACTAATGGGAGATGGGTTACACATAGGCATAGCCTCTTCCCCAATCCAAATTCAGATTTACTGAATAAAATCATATTGTTTAGAAAAAAAACCCAGGACTAATGAAGACGAGTTTATGTGCAGACAAGATTGCATGTAAAAAGTAATTACAATGTTTTTTCTGATTAACTTCCGTTATTTTATATCACTTCAGTTGAAAATATCCTACATGAAAGCACAGAAAAAATTTAATGCTGTTTTTTCTTAAGATTTGATGTGACACTCTTGGGACTTGACTTGAAAGCATTAAGAAGAAAATGGAAAGAAAATGGTTTCAGTTGGAATCTGGTTTATAATTTGAAACGAACAGCATTAACAAGACGAAGAATAAACTGTCTGCAGGTATCTAAAAATATTTAAAGCCATACTGGTGTTAGTTCCGAAATAACCTAATTTGAATTGAGTGGATGTAAACCCTATTACTCTGTCTCTCTCTGTGTGCATATTCTGTCTCCTGCACAATATCCTGTCAATGAGTCAACTGGCGTGGTTTTAATTCCCCGATTGTTTGTGACAAGGAAAGGTTTCGCCTCCCCCCCCCCCTGTGAAAAAATTGTCGGCCATAGATATACATTGTCTGTCAATTATACTGCACCCCTGAGAACACTTTCCGCCCCCCCTCGTTGCTCTGAGCTAGTTACGGTCCTGCATAATCCCTGCTTTATTCACCGACGGTTTATCTTGATGTTTCACAAAAACTTAATCCTAATACACTCTTTATTTTTATAAAACTGGGAACCAACGATTCCTAAATTGATGAGAAAACAGTTTTTTTACAAATATTATTAGAATAATAAAAAAAAATTATTATTTTGGTGATCACGCAAAAGTTGCATTTTATACAACTGGGAACCAACGATTTCTAAACTGCTGAGAAATTTAATTTTTTACAAATGATATTAAAATGCTAAAAAAAAAAAAATATTTTGATGATCACTTGTCCTAACGCAAAACTATTTTTTTTTACAAATAAATATCAAAATGTTAAAAAAAAAAAAAAATATTTTGGTGATCACTTGACCTAATGCAAAACTTGCATTTTATGTTCTACGGTTTTGATGACATCCCAAAATAGTTTGTTTATAAAGAAGAGAACCTGGTTCATATAACAACGTATCAGATCGAATGTTATATTGCTTCTACACAGAACAAGTTGACCCACTGGAACCAATTATAGCCAGCTAAACCATGAGAAAATCAGATTGAAAACTATGTTACTCTCAAATTATCGCACACAAGGCATCGCGTCTGTTTATTTTATGCTCCTTTACAAGAATTTAACGGCTTTGGCTTGAGTTTCGTAATAATAAATCAGTCATTGTTCAACAGATTCTCCTCGCGTGAATTAAAAAAAAAAGGCTGATTAAAAACTAGGAATTATAAATATAATCAGTAATCTCGCCACATCGGGACGGTGATGATAAAATTATTTTTATGTTTTGGAAGGCGACAAGAATTGAAAGATTCCTGAGAACATATAACAAGATCTTTGAATTTTGCTTCAGTAAAAAAAAAAACAATCTAATTTGAAAACGGACAATATTTTGCTTTTGTCAAAGGCCTTTAATTCCAAAGCTTTGGAAGTTTTAACAAAAATTTTTTTTCATCAGAACTGCATGGATGTTTAGCATTTATGGCAAGAGTTCTACAAGATATTGGACTTCTGAAAATAATACATTCCATAGCAGTGTTTTGGGTCTGTGGTGTTTTTTTACCACAAGAGTTTCACAACGGTCTGATGCAATAATAAATTTATAAAGCACCGGCAGTCCAACGAAATGTGCTGCTCGTTAAAATGTCTTCTAATAACAACCCACAAACAAAGATAATTCGTAAGGGTTAAATGTCCATTTGACACAAACTAGGTCATTTCGGCACTAACATATGGTTCAATTTTACTTAAAAAATTTGCTTGCACGTAGGGGTCTTTAGCAGTGGGAGGGAACCAGAGGACACTTAGAAAACCCTCAAGGTTCGACAGGCAACCCCTACTCTTTGTCATGTACAACCTGGTAATTGAAACATCAGCTGACTCAATAACAGATCTTATGATACAGCACGCACATGCTAACCATTCGGCCATCAAACCCCCCTATACTAAAAGAATAATTATGGTAAAATCATATTTCAGTAATTCACTAGCACGCAGGGATCATTTTTTTTTTAGCAGATCGAGTGAAAAGAAACAAGATGGACCTGTATAAAACCCATGAGGTTAGACAGACGACCCTACTCTGTCAAGTGCAAGCTCGTCAAGCAAGCTCGTCACTTGCCTCAATAACGGAACAAAGGAATATCACATTCTACCCTATTCTGTCCATTTTCAGATGTTAGTTATTCTTAGAAAAGTTTTATCATGAAATATGGCATCTTCTCAAATAAAATCGATAAAAAAAAAAAATCATCTCATTTTAACTGTATTTTCATTTCAAATTGAGTTCATCCATACAGGAATCTTTTATAGAATCTATTAAATTGTGTGTGTAAATTTTAACAGTTTTTGATAAAATAGAAAGTTTTATGAAAAAAAAAGAAAGTTTTATGATAAAAAAGGTAAGTTATTTGATAAAAAAGGTAAGTTATTTGATAAAAAAAACCTACATAATTTGAAAAAAAATGTAAAAATAAAAATTGCCGATATAAACTAGGAGACTTGATGTCTTGATTATTTTCAATGTGACCTGAGAATAAGTGGGAACACGATTCAAAGAATTAGAAGAGGCATACATCATTGGCTAGATTTAACCCAACTGGATCAGCTCACTGCACAGTTGGCCATCACACCGTCATTTCCTCTAGACAGATTTGTCTCAAAGTTCACACAATTGATTTTGGACCTTCAAGATTTTTTCCAAACGCAAAAAATTGGCCCTGACCTCTGAATCGTTAATGACTCTTCAAGACGGAAGAATTGTAAAGGAAATGAAATGAAATGGAGTTTAACATCCTACTGTTCTGCTCCGACTGGGCTGAATTGTAAAGGAAAAGAGAGAAAGAGAGAAATAGACTTTAACGTCCAATCGACACAAACTAGGCCATTCGGGACTAACGTATGGTTCAATAGGGGTAAACAGGACAACCCGAAGAAAACCCACGAGTTTGGACAGGCGACCCTACTCCTTGTCACGTACAACCGGGGATTCGAATAAAAGATAAGAATGAAGATTACACTATAATCCAGGTATCATCTAATCTTGTTTATTTAGCACTAATTTCTTTCACATTCATTCAATATCAAATCTTTGTTTAAAAATTCATAAAAACTGTTTAAAATCACCATAAATCGTTTAATTTGTACTTCTGTCCAGTTTAAAACTGACCATTCAATTTTGATAATAGTGTCCAATTTACAGGTGTTTAATTTCTCGATCACTGTTAAGAAATAAACAACCAAATTGATTATTGATGTATAATGATTAATTTTTGAACAGTGGTCAGGAAATTACTTGTAACTTGGACACTCATTATCAAAATTAATCAGTCAGCTTTTTTTAAACTGGACACAAGTACAAATTAGATGATTTTTGGTGATTTTAAACGATTTTTACGAATTTTTAAACAAAGATTTGATATTAAACGAATGTGAAAGAAATTATTGCTAGATACACAAGATTAAATGATACCTGGGTTACAGTGTTAACATCTTGTTAACGCAATAACTTGGTCCTTAAGCAAGGGACAAGGAATAGTTGTTTGGATGGGACCAAAAAAACGAGGTCCGATGTACACACTGGCATGTACATATAAAAGATACCTTGGCAGTTTGAATTCGAATGAATGAATGAAATGAATAAAATAGAGTTTAATGTCACGTAAGCTCCAACCAGGCTATATTGCACCAAACATATGTTGAAATGTATCAGACAAATTATATGCTATCACATAAAGTATTCATGTACACAAATAAAAACAAATATCAGCATGTAAAAGAATTAAAAAATTAAAAATCACAACTTCATGTACACAAATATTTAAAATCAAAAACAAGATGATATATATATATTTACAATTAAAACGTGTTTATAAAAATTTGTCTCTTTTAAAATTTCCCTAACAGCATACCGTATGGACATATGCCCGTCTTCACTACCCCAGTCCAATATTAAACCACATTTCATTTTATTTTTCTACGGCCATGTCTACAAAATAAGGAAGGAAAAATCTGTCTACACTTTTTTAATTTCCAACTCTGGTGGGTGTACACTGGTTGACCTAGATAAGATTTCCATGTCAATCCAGCAGACAAAGCTGTTAAAGAAAATAGAGAATGGAGAAAAAAACAAAAGTTAAAGGTGAGAGAAATAATATAAGTGTGGGATAATTGCATGACGAACAAACATGAAGTTCTAAAAAAAAATAAAGGGAAAAAATAAGAGAAATAGACGTAAACAGGAAACAAATGTAAGAATGAAAAAACAGCCAACAGAAAAAAACACGAAAATTTGAAGCACATAATATTGAATGGTGGCGATAATTGCATGACCAAATGTGACATTCTGTAATGGTGGCCTGTTAACGACACACGATGAAAGGGCAAGGCGTTATTTGCCTGGAAATTGTGTTGTAAATTGTAATTCTTAGATTATGTTACATGATAAAAGAGCTATTACGATATTTTAAAGATGGGATTTATTTATCAATTTGACGCAAGTCTGTGTTTATAGCCCAGGTGACTACTTCAGGATCAGATTAACATCCATTACGTCTAAAATGTACAGTTCGATTTAAATAATATCCATTTTAAATTTGTAAGAGTAACAAAAGTTAATGGGAAGAGTATTGAAGATAGGAAAGAGAGAGAAAGGGAGCAGCAACCCCCCTAAGGGAGAGACAGAGAGAGAGAGAGAGAGAGAGAGAGTAGCAACCCAGCCAGAGAGAGCAACAACCCAAAGAGAGAAAGAGAGAGAGAGAGAGAGAGAGAGAGACAGAGAGAGAAAGGGGGGAGACAAAGAGAGCAACAACCCACAGAGAGAGAAAGAGAGAGAGGGAGAGAAAGAGGGAGGGAGACAGAGAGAGAGAAAGAGGGAGGGAGACAGAGAGAGAAAGAGGGAGGGAGACAGAGAGAGAGAAAGAGAGAGAGAGAAAAAGGGAGGGAGAAAGAGGGAGGGAGACAGAGAGAGAGAAAGAGAGAGAGAGAAAGAGGGAGGGAGACAGAGAGAGAGAAAGAGAAAGAGGGAGGGAGACAGAGAGAGAAAGAGGGAGGGAGACAGAGAGAGAAAGAGGGAGGGAGACAGAGAGAGAGAGAAAGAGGGAGGGAGACAGAGAGAGAGAAAGAGAGAGAGAGAAAGAGGGAGGGAGGCAGATAGAGAGAAAGAGGGAGGGAGACACAGAGAGAGAGAGAGAAAGAGGGAGGGAGACAGAGAGAGAGTAGCAACATAACCAGAGAGAGAGAGAGAGAGAGAGAGAGAGAGGGGGGAGACAAAGAGAGCAACAACCCACAGAGAGAGAGAGGGAGGGAGGGAGACAGAGAGAGGGAGACAGAGAGAGGGAGGGAGGGAGACAGAGAGAGGGAGGGAGACAGAGAGAGGGAGGGAGACAGAGAGAGCAACAACCCAGAGAGAGAGAGAGGGAGGGAGGGAGACAGAGAGAGGGAGACAGAGAGAGGGAGGGAGGGAAACAGAGAGAGGGAGGGAGACAGAGAGAGGGAGGGAGACAGAGAGAGCAACAACCCAGAGAGAGAGATAGATTAACCCTCCATGTGTTTCCACTGAGTAACAGAAATTAATCACGATACATGGGTTTATAACCAAGTTGTTCGGATGGGGTGAAAAACTAAGATTAGCCCAGAGTGCTGCTGCCTGGGTGTAGGAGGACCACACTACACACAAAAAAAAACGAACAAGAAAAACTGCAAGAAATAAATAACCTAATCAAGTGAATGGATCAAGAGGGGTAACTGTAAGCATCCACTGTGTTTTAGGGTCCCAGGGTCTGTAATGATGCGGGGGGGGGGGGGTGGATGGCTGAATGGTTAGTGCGCTGTATCATAAAGTCTGTCATTGAGTCGACAGGCGTGGTTTCGAATCCCCGGTTGTACGTGACAAGGAGTAGGGTTGCCTGTCCAACCTCGTGGGTTTTCTCCGGGTCCTCCGGTTTCCTCCCACTGCTAAAGACCCCTACACGCAAGCGAATTATTGAAATAAAATTGAACCATGTGTTAGTCCCGAAATGACCTAGTTTGTGTTGAGTGGACGTTAAACCCCATTTCTCTCTCTCTCTCTGTAATGATGCAGACTCCACTCAAGATGAAAAAATAAATATTATCCAGAAAGATGGAAGAGAAATAAAGCGATCGATCTTGACATTGGTCGTCTCGTGAATGGCAATTGACATCATGAGTTAAAATGTCAAACAATTTTAACAATAATGGCGATAGCTAGATAGAATCTCAGAAAGAGAGAGAGAGAGAAATAGGGTTTAACGTCCACTCGACACAAACTAGGTCATTTCGGGACTAACATATGGTTCAATTTTATTTCAATAATTTACTTGAGTGTAGGTGTCTTTAACAGTGGGAGGAAACTGGAAGACCAGGAAAAATCCCAACGAGGTTGGACAGGTGACCTACACGGGGAACCGAAACCAAGCCAGTTAACTCAATAACAGACCTTATGATACAACGCGCACAGAATCTCAGAAAAAGCTAAAAAAAAAAACACATATAAATAAATAATAAAGTGTAGTATATATTTTCCCCAGGCGCTGAGCAATTAAAACATTATGTGTTAGGAAACCATGGTGTCGGGGGAAAACCCAGGATGTTGATTACATAACACCTGCTTTCCTTGATAATCGGACACCTGCTCTCCATGACAACCAGATAATTCAACAAGTCGAAGAAACGAATCTGTAATAAAAACCTAAAAAGTCTTTTCCATTATCCACCTGGAAACATTTACCTCAACGAAACAAAACAATGATCATGCTTAGTTAACGAAGTTTCTCATATTTCACTTATGTTCACACTATTCATGCATAAATGACAGTCTTCACATTTCTTCAAATATTTTCCACGAAACTTAAATTAGATTTTCTGCATGGCGACACTTTGTAGAGTTTTACTCCTAATGCTTGAATGCATTTTTCAATTTTTATAAGAATGATCCTCTTAGTTTTTATCGCTGTGTTTAACTTTAAAACTATTCGATTGTTTTAAAGAATAGTAAATTGATCTATATTTTCAATCTCCCCAGTAGATGAATTAAGATAAAAAGAGAGAGAGAGAGAGAGAGAGAGAGAGAGAGAAATGGGGTTTAACGTCCACTTGACACAAACTAGGTCATTTCAGGACTAACATATGGTTTAATTTTATTTCAATAATTTGCTTGCGCGTAGGGGTCTTTAGCAGTGGGAGGAAACCGGAGGACCCGGAGAAAACCCACGAGGTTGGACAGGCGACCCTACTCCTTGTCACGTACAACCGGGGATTCGAAACCACGCCAGTTGACTCAATGACAGGCCGTATGATACAGCGCACTAACCATTCGGCCATCCAACCCCCCAGACAGAGAGAGAGAGATGTGGGGTTTAATGTCCAATTGACTCATACTGTATATAATTTCAGGACTAATATATGTTCCAATTTTCATGGGGGTTGGATGGCGGATGGTTAGCACGTGCACGCTGTATCATAAAGTCTGTCATTGAGTCCACTGGCATGGTTTTGAATCCCCGGTTGTACGTGGCAAGGAGTAGGGTCGCCTGTCCAACCTCGTGGGTTTTCTCAGGGTTCTCCGGTTTCCTCCCACTACTAAAGAACCCTACGTGCAAGCGAATTATTGAAATAAAATTAAACCATATGTTAGTCCCGAAATGACCTAGTTTGTGTTGAGTGGATGTTAAACCCCATTTCTCTCTCTCTCTCTCACATTTAAATAATTGTTTCCGCGTAGGGTTCTTTAGCTGTTGGACGAAACCAGAGGATCTGGAGCAAACCTACGAGCTTGGGTAGGTGACTCTACTTCTCGTCATGTACAAGTGTGGGTAAGAAATCATGCCACTAAGGATCTAAAGCCCATGTTCTACCACTTGCCGCTCTATGAATTACAAAAAGAAAATGTCTTTGGATTTCTGTTTGTTTTTATTGGTGTGGTTTAAATTGTTTTCATAGAAAGAGAACAGAAAAAATGGGGTATAAAATCACATCAGGCACCTCAAGGGCTAAGGTCTTAAGGATGTTGTTAACCCCAACATATCATGTCAGACACCTACAGGGTTACAGTGGAGTCAGGGACGCTGTTAATCCCTTCACATTATGTCAGACACCTGAGGATGAGGGAAGAGCTAGCAAGGTGGTTAATCCCTTCATATCAAGTCAGACACCTTAAGGATTAGAGGGGTTAATCCGACATATAACATCAGACACCTTTAAAGGATTAGGGATGAGCTAGGGAGATTGTTAATCCCTTCATACCACGTCAGACACCTTAAGGATTAGGGTTTCAGTTGGGGTTAATCCCCACATATAGTATCAGAGACCTTTAAGGATTCGGGTTAAGTATAGTATGGGGTAGAAATATGTATAACCCTTACTCGGAATCCCTAAGGATTAGGGTTGAGTATAAACAGAATCCCTAATATATGAATGTTCTGTATACAAATGACCGCCACAAACATCCTGATCCCACAGTATTAAAAAAAAAAAACCTAAAAACTTTACTTTAAACATCTCAACAATTATTCAAACTAAAGTTGATGTGAGACAGACGACCTTTAAAACTATCCTTGAATCAAACGTGATTTTTTTACTCGTAAATCAAGACAATTGATTTATTTACTGTGTTCAACTCAACAATCTGTTCTAGTCAATTTAATCAGACCAAGAATCTCCACATCATGACAGCCAAAAAAAAACCAACCTAAATTACTCTTTGCCATTTTGACCTATTTTATTCTTAATGAAAATCAATCTGTGAATATTCGTTGAAGCAGACAGTCGTTGTTTTTCTCAATTTATCTAAAGATCAAATAAACTGACAAATACCGAACAATCAAGAAATTTAGGAAAGGAATAAAATTCAATGAGGCTAAACTCTTTTTAGTGTTTAAGCCAATAATTTTTACTGTGGTTTGGGAATCACTTTGTCTTGACTTAAAGGAGCTAAATCGCTAATATTTGGGACCTAGAAATTGACACAAATGGGTTGCTATGCATATAATAATGTAATATGAGTGTATATAAATTGATTTATATTCAATCGTTTCTGTTTTTACTCTAAATTTCTAATCGGTTATGTTCGGAGAAATACGCCAGAAGTCTAAATCGAATGGCAATATCTAGCGTCTGGCTATTTCATTCTAAACCGATTGTATTTATTGTGCATGCTCTCCAGATAAGAATATGGCGTCACCGTTTGACGTGACTTGTGCTAGGCTCCTAGCCTCGTTCTTCGAATCCCTTGTTATGAATAGCCATGAAACACATTATGATACACGATTCCCGGTAAGATAACAACATCAATGTTGATTTAAACTGACAAATAATTTGTGTTTTCAATGTTGAAGACTTTGAATGATATTGAGTTAAAGACTTAGCTACTTTAAGACTGCTGTCATTAAGGTTGGCTTGTTGGAGAGAACGGTATCATACAAATTATATTTCGATGTGGGTTATGTGGAGTCAAATCGTAATATTTGACACTTCATAGTTAACATGAATAATTTTCAACACGACTGTTATGGTAGTCTATTTCTGTCACCGATCTACATAAAAGTGAAGGCCTATAGGCCTATATGATTAATTAAAGTAGAATTATTAATTATTGAGTGTAGGACTAACTTAAAGTTGCAATTTCATATTTTTACGTTATATTTTTAAAATTTATTAAAATAAAGCCTTAAAATAGATGGTATCCATAAACAGTCCTACCTTGTTAAAGAATAATCCTATTAATCCTATAATTCATTATTTCCAGTTGAGAAATTGGCAAAAATATCATTTTCCTCTTCAAATTCAAACGTTTGAGGATAGCTACTCCATGGTGGAGAATAGAAAACAAGGGAGGTAATTGTGTTATTATTTCCGGTGTAAATGAGTTTTAAGTGTGAGAATGACACCTATGATCGTATAATAGTGAGTTGACAACCTATTGAGCAGAGGACATAGACATAATTATGTTTTGACTTTCTTAGAAAATATGAAATTGTAACTTTAACAGAATTGAGAAATGGGATTTAACGCCCACTCGACACAAACTAGGTCATTCGGGACTAACATATGGTTCAATTATATTTCAATAACTTCCTTGCGCATAGGGGTCTTTAGCAGTGGAATTGAAATGAAATGAAATGGGGTTTAACATCCTACTGTTCTGCTCTGAACTAGGCTAATGAAGACAGGCATATGCCATACATTGTGTTATGAGGGTAATTTTTCCCGGACAGTGGCACTTCGACCTACTCTTATATCGAATTCCAACTGTCAAGGGATCTTTTACGTGCACGCCAATGTGTACACGGGACCTCATTTTTTTCATCCCATCTGAATGACTAGACAGCTCTCCGTGTCAGGCCCTCCATCCTGCATCACTGACAAGAGGGAACCATGCCGGAATATCTGGATAAACTTTTTTGGCCAATACAGGGATCGAACACCCGACCTCCTGGCTAGCGAGCCAGCGTTTTACCCACTTAACCACCGTGATCCCACTTTAGCAGTGGGATTGTAAAAACTGTTGATGGCCATTTACTCCCCAATGATTCTACTCTAGATAAAGCCTAATTCTGATTCAGAGTTATTACGACAAAATAATTCGTTTACTGATCTGGGATAATTTATTTCTTTCATCTGACCTGACTCAGCCACCGATATTTTATAAATCAGATGAGAGAAGGTGAATTATAAATCCTCTTATTATTAATGTGATGAAATAATTCCAATTTCTGAGATCGCTCGATCAATCAAGATTAATAATTATTGTCTTAATTTAATCTACTGGGTGATTTATTTCTTATATCAATCTAAAATATTCCATTATCTTCTCTTAATCATTTTATTTCTAATATCCATCTAAAATATTCCAATGTCTCGACTTAATCATTTGATTAGTACATGCATGATGATGGTAATAGAGTTGGTCCCTGTTCAACAGAAGACTTGGGTAGAATAAAGCTGATGCTTAATAATTATCATTTTAACTTCATTTCATTTCATTTAATACGTAGCAGTGATGTATATAAGTGTTGTGCTGTGTGACTGTATGTAGCAGTGATGTATATATGTGTTGTGCTGTGTGACTGTAGTAGTGATGTATATAAGTGTTGTGCTGTGTGACTGTAGTAGTGATGTATATAAGTGTTGTGCTGTGTGACTGTAGTAGTGATGTATATATGTGTTGCGCTGTGTGACTGTATGTAGCATGGATGTATATATGTGTTGTGCTGTGTGACTGTATGTAGAAGTGATGTATATATGTGTTGTGCTGTGTGACTGTATGTAGCAGTGATGTATATATGTGTTGCGCTGTGTGACTGTATGTAGCATGGATGTATATATGGTGTGCTGTGAGACTGTAGTAGTGATGTATATATGTGGTGTGCTGTGTGACTCTAGTAGTGATGTATATACTGTATATGGTGTGACTGTATGTAGTGATGTATATACTGTTAATGGTGTGTGGTGTGACTGTATGTAGTAGTGATGTAAATATGTGGTGTGTGGTGTGACTCTAGTAGTGATGTATATACTGTATATGGTGTGACTCTAGTAGTGATGTATATACTGTATATGGTGTGACTGTATGTAGTAGTGATGTAAATACTGTATATGGTGTGACTGTATGTAGTAGTGATGTAAATATGTGTTGTGTTGTGTTGTGTGACTGTATGTAGCAGTGATATATATATGTGGTGTGCTGTGTGACTGTAAGTAGCAGTGATGTATATATTGTTTAATGGTCGAGATGTATGTATATATTGTATAAATAATGTACGATAGGCAAGTTTCCCGTAGGATTATTTGAAATAATGGTACGCCAACATCAAAGGGTGACGTCACATCTGTATATGTTTAAATATGTTTAATGTCTACTTGACACAAACTTCGTCATTTCGGGACTAACACATGGTTCAATATCATTTCAATTTTAATTTGCTTGCGTGTAGGGGTCTTTTGCAATAGGAGGAAATTCAAGAGGTTTGATAGGCGACCCTACTGAATAACAGACCTTCTGATCGAAAGCTCATGTGTTGACCACTCCACCCCCACAAATACATAACATTTTCAGTCTTATGAAAAAGGGGATAACCAGAATAGACATGAATTACCAGACACAACTCCTCCTTCCCTGGGTGGTCTCTGGAAGACCATGTCTACTGGAAACCACCGAACAGTAACAGGATGGTGATGGCATCCAGGGCCCTGTTTCTATCGAAATCTTAACTTAAGAAAAAATCCAAATTTTAGTAGATACTTCAATTTTGATTGGCTAAGCACTAAAATCAATCTAATATTATTACCAAATCAAATTACTAAAATGTGGATTTTATCTAAGTTAAAATAATGTGAAACAGGCCCCAGAACTTCAAGACTGCTCTAGTGTTCATATCCTCTTGAATTATCACAACAACGAGTTCTCTTAGTTCAGATGTCAACTTTGGCATTTTGTTGAGTCTTCCACAGAACAACACCTCATGCCTGCCCCATACAATCGTGATTTCCTATTTAGTTAAAGGGGCATTATGGGAGATTAGATAAAGAGCTGGCAGTTCTGACTATAATATTTAAAAACTAGATAATGCAAAGGGAATATCCTGAAAATTCCAGTCAAATTGCTCCACTCTGAACCAAGATATCAGTGATTAAATCGATCATCATTACTGAAGTGGGTACGATAAAAAAAAATAGTCTTGATTATCCATTTTATGGATTTAATCATCAGTGAGCGTTGAGCAGCAGATCGGATTCAAATCCAGTGAAGATCGGACACGTAAGATGGTATCAGAGTTGATTACGGTCTTTTCATGTTAATAACTGTCTACTTAATAGTAAATATAACATTTCAGAACTAAAGAAAGACATGCAATACGCAGATTTAGCTCTTGCATAATGTATGTTTAATATTTAGGATTCACTCTTTGATTACATTCATATTTTATATGAAAGAGAATTGACCCGTAGTGTGTTTACGTCATTCTCACATGTTATGGTCGAGATCTCCTGTTGTTACATTCAGAATTACAAGATTGAAGTGCACCTCCGAGACAAATTTACAATCATTTTCATTTCTATAAGTTTTCATCGTGTCAGGGTATATTTATCATTTCCTGTGAAATCGAGAAAAGCCACTTTAACAGTAGCAACTTTTCCCTGTTCTTACTCACTAACACAAATAACTGGAAACACTAAAATCTAAAATCTAATGGCATAACCCGTGATATATTTGAAATTCATCTAATTAGCTAATGGTCGTTCATCAATAATATATAGCCTGGTCATGATAACTCTGAATACAAGAAATATTGGAGATGTCATTTATAAAAGCTTGTTCGTGATAGTGTTGTTCCTAGGGTTTTACATCTGCTTTCATTGATATCACTGACATTGTCTTATATCACCAACACCTGGGGGTTGGATGGTCGAATGGTTAGCATGTGCGCGCTGTAGAGTGAGAAGAGAGAAATGGGGTTTAACGTCCACTCGACACAAACTAGGTCATTTCAGGACTAACATATGGTTTAATTTTATTTCAATAATTTGCTTGCGCGTATGGTTCTTTAGCAGTAGGAGGTTGGATGCGCGCTGTATCATAAGGCCTGTCATTGAGTCAACTGGCATCGTTTCGAATCCCCTGTTGTACATGACAAGGAGTAGGGTCGCCTGTCCAACCTCGTTGGTTTTCTCCAGGTCCTCCGGTTTCCTCCCACTGTTAAAGAACCCTACGCGCAAGTGAATTATTGAAATAAAATTGAACCATATGTTAGTCCTGAAATGACCTAGTCTGTGTCGAGTGGGGATTCAAAACTACACCAGTTGATTCAATGGCAAATCTTATGATCCCGCGTGCATGCATTAACCATAATCAGAATAAGGGACTTTGATATAGCGCATTCTTCCCGAGTATTTTTTTTATTACTGCTCAAAGTGCATTTATGTTGCTCTAAATTAAATTTTTTTAGTATTTTATAAACAGCCAAGTTTTTAAGTGAAATATGATGGATGGAGAATGTGTTAACATGGTCAGGAAGAGAATTCCGTCAAGTTGATCGCTGTGGAACGAAAGATTTTTGAGGTTGACATACAGAGTCGCAACCTGCTGAAAGGGGTTGGCACGACGAACAAACAATATTAAGTAGTTATTTTAATCATTTTGAATAATAGTAAAGTAACAGTGCTGAAAGGACTGGCACGACAAATGGGTAGATACAATAAAATATTAACAAGTCCAACAGAAAGTGTATATAATATAAATAATATATACCCCAAAAACACACCATATGTCATTCCCAGACAGCTTTCTATTGGCTAATGTTGAAAAGGTGTTTTATGCGGGTCTAGTAAAGTGACGTCTGCATTGGTAAAATCAATAGTAATCTCCTTACATGAACATCTCGCTCATTATAACGGAATATATTTGTCAGTCATTATGGCTTCTATTCTCTCTACCATTAGTTTTATCCGACACTATCAACATCTGACACAACATTTTCAATATTTGCTTAAAGAGTCCTTGGCGCTGGTGTTGGATGTTTTGACAGTTTTGAACCCATCTTGATTTAGTTTAAATCGACACTATCAACATGTAGCACATTTTCAATGTTTGCTTAAAGAGTCCTTGGCGCTTGTGTTGGATGTTTTGACAGTTTTGAACCGATCTTGATTTAGTTTAAATCGACACTATCAACATGTAGCACATTTTCAATGTTTGCTTAAAGAGTCCTTGGCGCTTGTTTTGGATGTTTTGATCCGATATGCCCATATAGTTACATCAGTGTTTAAATTTAAAGAGTCCTTGGCAATTGTTTTGGTTGTTTTAATCCGATTTTGATCCATATAGTTTCATCAGTGCTTTAATTGTAAAGAGTCCTTGCCAATTGTTTTGGACGTTTTAACCAGCGTGGTTCCCCTTGTTATTTTTGCAGGATAGAGGGCCTAGTTGTTCGTATGGGCCTGGTCGTCGACAATACTATATACCCGAAAACAACGGAAAACAACGGAAAACTACCGGAAAACACCATGTTATACTGAATACCGGAAAAACACTAAATACCAGAAAACACCCTAAATAGGTAACCCAGAGCCTGGTACTCTGTTTGCGGGGAGTTAGGGTTAGGGTTAGGGTTAGGTTTTTCTGGTGTTTTCCAGTGGACCAGGCTCTGGGTTACCTATTTAGGTCGTTTTCTGGTATTTAGTGTTTTTCGGTAGTTTTCCGGTGTTTCCCGGTTGTTTTCCATGTTTTCCGGTGTTTTCCGGTATATAGTATAGCCCCTGGTCGTGTAGCAAAAGAACCCATAACAATTCGAATTCAGGCAAACTTTCTCTCATAGTATGGTTAGTGCTAAATGATAAGGCCAGCTCAATTTTTCATCATAGGTCACCAGATGTAAATAGAGCTAGCACTAATCCCAATCCTAAACCTAATCACGTGCCCTAACCTTATTTACATTTCAGTGATCTTGACAAAAATTGAGCTGGCCTTAACAAATAGATTTAGCTCTCATAGCAGCCTGTAGGATATTAACCCTTAGCCGGTCATTGTCGACTATAATCACCACAACGTTATACAGCTAAGTGATCACGGTCGACTACAGCAAGAACCTTTTTTATAAGTCGCATTCGAGTATTTAGTTTCACATTTAATTGATGCGTGTCATACAGGAACTTGTCTTGTCAGGGGCATTGAGAAAAACATTTTTTGACAAAAAACTTAATTTCACGATGTCGGGAAGGTTAAAGAAACTCAAAGTGGTTGAAATGCTTTTGAATGATTCCGATCCGGATTATATCCACGACACCGATTCTGAAGACGATATTTCTGATGAAAATGATTTTGAATGATTTTTAAATTATAGATCAACTTATCCCCTTCAACTTTTTTATTGGTGACAAGAGTCTATTACTTATAATTATCTGGCAGTAGTCGATTGAAATAGGCATACAAAATATTTCACTTTAGCCTGACCAATTGATGTCATGACGTCAAAATGACGTCGACCAGTGAAGGGTTAAGCTCCGTTGTATTTTTTATTCATTTCCAATACGGGTTGCAGTTTTCATTATAATCATCCTCTTCTACTTTCTCCTGGAAAATTTTACGATGGTCTGATTATGTGGACATCAAAAGCTTTATCATTTAGCGGAGATAATTTCCATCTATTTACATCGTAACAACAATAAAATATCCTTCTACTCGTAAAATTATTCGATAGACAATGTTTCAAAAGATGCATAAATAAGAAGATCAATGGCTTCCATTGTATATATCAAATTATAGACTTATTGATCGTCTTTGATGATCGAATACGACGAGACGAGATGAGGTTAGAGAAATTCATCCTCTTTAAAGTATTCTCAGATTATTACTGACCCCAGACGTGGCGCTGAATATAAATATCAATGGTCGGGAAATAACCTCTAAGCGAACGACAACCTACAAGGGGCAGATTAATCTTCAACTGGACAACAGTCTGACCAACGGAATTCATTCTTTCATCAGTGATCATCTGGTCATTTCACATCGGTACGAAATTAACCAGATTTCGACAAAGATTGTGGAAATTAGTTTCTATTCAGTCATTTGTCTGTTGACTGTTGTCAATATCCAGCCATCAATAAACACCATTTAAATCGTGGATATTTGACATGTCGTGGAGTTGAAGTGGTGATTGAATGGGGGAGATAAAGTAATTTAACAATTTATAAAGTAATTTGTTCATTGATTAAAGATAATGGAGAGGGATAGAGAGAGAGAGAGAGAGAGAGAGAGAGAGAGGGGAGGGAGAGAGAGAGAGAGAGAGAGAGAGAGAGAGGGGAGGGAGAGAGAGAGAGAGAGAGAGAGAGAGAGAGTTTAACATCCACTTGACACAAACTAGGCATTTCGGGACTAACATGGTTCAATTCTATTTCAATAATTCGCTTGCACATAGGGGTCTTTAGCAGTGGGAGGAAACCGGAGGACCAGGAAACCCCACTTCTTTCACTTTCACATACAACTGGTGAATCAAAACCACGCCAGTTGACTTAATGACAGACTTTATGTGTCATACAGTATGTGTCATACAGTTAGCCATCTCCCTTCCAGAATAGAAACCTTACCCCTCCAAAAATGAAACCTAGGCCCCTTATAGCTCCTACCAGAAACAAAAACTAGGAAATCCAGGTACCAGGTAGCACCTGCCAGAAACAAAACCTATGACCTTCTGGTAGTTCCTTCCAGAAACAAAAAGTAGGACCTCTAGTAGCTCGACAGAATCTAAACCTTGAACCTTCAGGTAGCTCCCATTACAATAAAACTTAACTCTTGCCAAAAACAAAACCTAGGACCTGTTACAATCAAAGCGTATAACTTGTGGCAGAACCAGGACCAACCTCGTGGTAAAACAAATTATAATTTATAAAATCTCTTTCACTCAGTTACAAATAATCTAAGCCCACTCAAAATAATTTACATACCTATATTAAATCCTGATATAATTTTTTTTTACGTGGGTAGTGAATGTAACAGCCAGAATTTAACCCTACGCATGTTTTAACTTATGTAATAAAAATATGTTAAAAAATTATTACTTTCATGTTTGGTTTATTTTTACCATACCATATCGCAATTAAAGGCAAAATGACATGGGTAGAGAATGGAACAGCCATACCATAATTAAAACAAATTATTATTGTATAAAATATCACCATTCTATGCGGGGTAGAGAATAGAACAGCTAGAGTCTTTGTGCCAATTAATCGTAACCAGATGATACACCTAGTTCAACAACTTTAACATTTTATCCAACTTTATCCCCTAATCTAATTTTATCATAGCTAATTAAAAACACTCCTGTGTAGTCAAATTGTTTTCAAGATAAATAGATATTATCCCATCATAGTAACTAATTCCGTATTCCACCTTTCATTATCGGTTTATCACAGGGGGGGAAAAATCCCTGCAACATTTCCATTTCTTAAAATAATCAAAATATATTCTGAACCATTTTCGGTTATTGATTGAGTTCACTATGAATAAAAGAGTCTACAATCCTGAATATTGTATTATTTTCAGGTTATCCAACTATATTTTATTGGGTTAAATAAAAATCTGAATACAATCGTTCTCCCAAAAAACATTGATGTAATAATTTTGGTGAGATGTACAAGCTGTTTATGTTTGTCCACTTAACCACAGAATTTGCTGACTGGGCAGTTTTACATTTACATCTGAAAATTGAGAGAGAGAGAGAGAAATGGGGTTTAACGTCCACTCGACAGACTAGGTCATTTCGGGACTAACATATGGTTTAATTTTATATCAATAATTCGCTTGCGCGTAGGTCTTTAGCAGTGGGAGGAAACCGGAGAAAACCCACGAGGTTGGACAGGCAACCCTACTCCTTGTCACGTACAACCGGGGATTCGAAACCATGCCAGTTGACTCAATGACAGGCCATATGATACAATGCGCACGTGATAACCATTCGGCCATCCTACCCCCCCTTCTTTTTAAAAAGTAAGGATTGAATAATATATAGAAAGGTATTTCAGTATAATGACTCGGGCTTGCGCATAGGGGTCTTTAGCAGTGGGAGGAAACCAGAGGGCCCGGAGAAAACCCAGGAGGTCGGACAGGCGACACTACTCCTTGTCACGTACAACCGGGGAATCGAAACCCAGCCAGTTGACTCAATGACAGACCATATGATACAGCGCGCGCGTGCTAGCCATTCGGCCATCCAACCCCCCTGACCAAATAAAACCAAATAAAATGAAATGAAATGGTGTTTAACATCCTACTGTTCTGCTCTGTACCGTGCTTATGAGGACAGAAAACCCAATAAAACTTGTCCTTTTCATCATTTCTACTGGTGTAAAAGGTTTCAGTAGCAGGGGTCTCAATAATATTTGTATGTCTTATTAACGTTTTAAAGGACAATATTGGTGTCAGTCATTTTTAAAAATGTGATAGAACTGCTTAAATGCATTCCAAATATAATTTTAACACAGAGGCCATTGCTATGGTAGATGAGTAAGGAACATTTGAAAAAAACGTAAGTGACAGCCAATTCTTTTTTTGCATTGTCAAAAATCCTCTCATAGCCTCATATAACTCCTTTTCATCTTCAAAAAAATTATCAGTGAAATGAAATTCGCCCATGTGTCTGTTATCGCTTGTTACTTCAGTCAGTTATATAGAAGGATAACTTGTGTTTGTCATTTTCTGCATCACTTCTTTTTTTTTTCAAATGTTTGTTACACATCTATCGTAGCAATGATCTCTGTGTTAAAATTTTATTTGGAATGTATTTAAGAAGTTCTATCACATACGTAATAATGGCCGACACCAATATTGTCCTTTAATGATGAACATTAATGGTGTGCAGCAGACGACCATAATTATTTTCCATTATGCCTCTATTTCATTGAAATGTAACGAAATGGCATCCTTGCGATGTGACAGATAAAATCCACTTGTGGTCCCTTGTCACATGAACTTTGAAAGTTGCGTGACTTGTGGTAAATGAAGTGATTGAGATAAGGATACAGGTTTAATAAACTGTGAAATTAAAACATGTGAAATTTCTATATAATTATTGACAATACATTGATGAGGCTGAATTCTATCACAACCAATTAAATCTGCTGACAAGAGGTACGTTCACTGTCATATCAGACAAAAAGAGAAAGAGAGAGAGAGAGAGAGAGATGGTGTTGAACGTCCGCTCGACACAAACTAGATCATTTCACGACAAACATATGGTTCATTTTTATTTTATTAATTCGCTTGCGCGTAGGGGTCTTTAGCAGTGGGAGGAAACTGGAGGACCTGGAAGAAAACCCATGATAATGGACTGTTGGTCTTTGGTTTTATTTTATATATATTACATAGATATATCCAGTAAGCAACCAGTCAAATACTACAATATATTAGATAGGTATATCCAGAACAATATATTAGATAGATATATCCAGTACAATATATTAGATTGAGATATATCCAGTACAATATATTAGATAGATATATCCAGTACAATATATTAGACTGATATATCCAGTACAATATATTAGATTGAGATATATCCAGTACAATATATTAGATAGATATATCCAGTACAATATATTAGATTGAGATATATCCAGTACAATATATTAGATAGATATATCCAGTACAATATATTAGACTGATATATCCAGTACAATATATTAGATTGATATATCCAGTAAGCAACCAGTCAAATACTACAATATATTAGACTGATATATCCAGTACATTATATTAGACTGATATATCCAGTACAATATATTACATTGATATATCCAGTACAATATATTATATTGATAATAATCCCGTAAACAAACAGTCGAATAGAAGATATAAGATAAATGTGGGTTATATTGAATAATTGATAGTTTGTATATAATTAACTATTAACGATATTATTTAATCACTATTCTCATCTCTACATCAAATAACTAATTAGATTTCATCTCACCCAAGAGTACAACAATAGACAACTGGTCTCATGATATAAAATGAAAACAGGCATTACAGTGTGATATGAGGAAAATTTTGTCCAGACAGCTGTGCTATGGTATACTGTTATATCAAATACTAACTGCCAAGGGTTCTCTTAGTGCCAATAGGGGGTTTGATTGATGGCCGAATGGTTAGCACGTGCAAGCTGTATCATACGATCTGGCAGGGTTTCAATTCCCCAGTTGTATGTGACAAGGAGTAGGGTCGCCTGTCCAACCTCATGGGTTTTCTCTGGGTTCTCTGGTTTGCTCCCACTGCTAAAGACCCCTTCGCGCAAGTGAATTATTGAAATAAAATTGAACCATGTGTTAGTCCCGAAATGACCTAGTTTGTGTTGAGTGGACGTTAAACCCCATTTCTCTCTCTCTCACTAATGTATGTTTAAATGAAATATACCTGCTACAAGGAACTTGGTTCATCTAAAAATTAATAAACTGGTTATGAGTTGCTGGCATATTACATCATTTTCTGATAAGATTATTATATTTTAGAAGCCTGCAGCTGCCTGGTTGGTATCATTAATCACACGAGATGCAACACATGCCGTTATTAATATAGTTTGATGATAAATAATATAATTTAACGGATGTTATAAACATGTCTAGATCATCGCTGTTACATCTTCATTGTTGTATTACATTAATAACAAAATACAATGGAGATAGAACAGGCAAGATGTCTCCGTGGTGATATGCTGTGGGGATGTAATTGTGATGGAAAGACGTCTCCGTGGTGATATGCTTTGGGATGCAGGGTGAAGGTAAGATGGCTCCGTGGTGATATGCTGTGAGATGCAGGATGATGGAAAGATGTCTCCGTGGTGATATACTGTGAGAGAGAGAGAGAGAGAGAGAGAGAGAGAGAGAGACAGCGAGATGGGGTTTAACGTCCACTCAACACAAACTAGGTCATTTCATGACTAACACATGGTTCAACTTTATTTCAATAATTCGCTTGCGGGTCGGGGTCTTTAGCAGTGGGAGGATGCTGGAGGATCTGGAGAAAACCCACGAGGTTGGACAGGCGACCCTACTCCTTGTCACGTACAACCGGGAAATCGAACCAATGCCAGTTGATTCAACGACAAACTTCAAACAGATACAGGAATGGGGTTTAACATCCACTAGGCTTAGAATCTTTGGAACTGGGAGACACGGTTAGTCTTGCCACAATTGTATTATTACATTTTTGCCTTCGTTCGCTTCCATTTTCGGGGGGCTGGATGGCCGAATGTTTAGCACATGCGCGCTGTATCATAAGTTGGTCTGTCATTGAGTCAACTGGTGTGGTTTCGATTCCCTGGTTGTACGTGACAAGGAGTAGTGTCGGCTGTCCATCCTCATGGGTTAAACCCCCATTTCTTTCTCTCTCACTTCCATTTTCCCTATTTATAAAGTCACATGACACATTTCTCTTATCTCACATGAAGTTATTTCCATGAAACGAATTGAAGCCAGTTGTAAAAGCGCTTATGTTGCTAGTTGAAGGAAGATGCAGAAAGTTAAACATGGGCAACTGGCTTTAACCAACTGGCCTTACTTGCTTTGTGTTGTAAGAGGCGCTCTGGTAGACATTTTCTGTTCTATTCAATTTAAACCAGAACCTGAGTTGCCAAAAAGCCAGTTGCTCACAGCTGCTTTTTTTTCCTTTTTTTTTCATGGAACAACAAATACTGATTTATTTAGGCGCCAGTTGCTCTCAGTTGTAAGGTCAACATAAGTCACGTAATAAAAGAGAAAGAGACTCCAACTAGATCATTTCACGACATTCTCATAAAAATAAAACCCAACATATCAATGGTGAATAATCTGTTGGCTTGGATTTAAAATTAAAAAGATTACACATAACATTTAAACATACATTAGTCACAGTTAAACATACATTATGCAAGAGCTAAATCTGCTTATTGTAGGTCTTTCTTTAGGCCTGAAATCTTATCTAAATTATTAATTAGACATTAATTAACTTTTCCAGACCATAATCAACTCTCGATGGCATCGCTAGCCTGCGATCTTTAGTCGATTATGAGCCGATTTACTGCATAACTTTTCTTCACAATTTAACGATTAAATGGATAATCGAGACTATGCTGTTTATCATACTGACTTTAGTAATGATGATCGAGGCTAGGTTAGTTCTTGGTTCATAGTGGATCAATTTGACTGAAATTTCAGAAAATTGCTTTTACATTATCTAGTTTTTAACTATTATAGTGAGAATTGCCAACTCGTTATCGAATCTCCCATAATGTATCTTTAATAATAGACGAGGAAAGTATTGCCTAGTAATACTAAGGTCCATCCATATACACACAAAAGTGCACGTAAAAGACCCCTTTAACAATTGAAATTTGATGAAGGGTAGGTGGAAATGGTGCTGTCTGGGCAAGATTCTCCCTCCTATAGCATTGCACATGTGACCACAGAAAACAAATAACCACAAATAAGTCTGAGAATTACTAAAGTAAATATTGACGAGAGACTCCATTCCTGTCCTATTCTAAAACGAACCCCTCTGTATAAACAAGGTCAGTTGAGAGAGAGAGAGAGAGAGAGAGAGAGATGGGTTTAAGTCCACTCAACACAAACCAGGTCATTTCGGGACTAATATATGGTACAATTTCATTTCAATAATACACTTCCGCATAGGGGTCTTTAGTAGTGGAAGGAAACCGAAGGACCCAGAGAAAAACCAACGAGGCTGGACAGGTGATCCTAATCCTTTTTACGTACAACCAAGAACGAGTAACAGCAAAAGGTGCAGTCCTGGCAAAAATAACCACAAATTAATCTCAAAATGACGAAAGTAATCATTGACAAGATATTTAGACTCCATTCCTATCTTATTGGTATCGTATCATATCGGATCATATCCTATTCAAAACCGAATCCCCCAGTGAATCAACCAAGATAAAATAATGATCTGCAGACACACACCATGTCAATAATAAAAACAAATAATACACTTGATAAATTAAATAAATAATATCTCTACCTTTGAAAATTTGGATCTTTTTGTTAATGGCTGCTGCTAACATGTTGCTGATCTGTCGATAACAATGTCCAAAAGAAAAGAAATTGGAAGAAATTCATCAAATTGAGAGCTGTTTAATGTGTAAAATTCCCTATGCTGGGGTTATGGAGAATGTTGATATTGACAGATGTGAGCAGATAATGAAATTAATGATTACAGTAAGGACCACGAGGGACCACAATATTCCCCAACAATATTCACTTCTGGTAACGGGATATATACAACAGCTATAAGAACATTTAATACACCATGCAACCTTGGTCATAGTCTCTAGATATTTAAAACTCTTCTATTTTTAGAAGTTCTCATTGTGAGATGAAATGAAATCCTATTGTTCTGCTCCGACTGGACTAATGAAGACGGGCATACGCCATACAGTGTGCTATTTTTTCCTGACAACGGAGCTACGGCCTACTCTTATATCGAAAACCAACTGCACAAAACCATGTCAGTTTTCCATCCCATCTGAACGACTTGACAGCTTCCCTTGTCAGGCCCTCCACTGACCAGAGGGATTTATGTTGGAAAATTCAGATGATCAGTTTTGTATGTAAGTCTCCCTCTCCGGATACAGGAATGAAGCTAAGCATATCATGTAAACTATAAGTCTCCCCCCCCCATCAAAACACCTGGATATAGGAAGAGAGGTAAGCATCTCTTATACACTTTGTTTCTTCCCCATCACCCACCCACCCTCATGACACCTGGATAAAGGAATGCATGTAAGCATGTCTAGTACACTACAAGTCTCCCCCTCCACTGTCATAACACCTGGATAAAGGAATGCATATAAGCATGTCAAGTACATCAAGTACACTACCCCCCCCCCCTGTCTTGACACCTGGATAAAGGAATGCAGGCAAGCAGGTCAAGTACACTACAATTTCCCACCCCCACCCCCGTCTTGTCACTATACAATATTGGTAACCTTGAATCTCTAAAACAAATATTAGTTCAAAAATGGTTGAATTCTGTATAGTATCTACAAAGATATGATCAACTTAAAGGACCTAAGTCCGTAACTCAAAATCCTCCAAAATCTTCGACATCGAAAACACGAATTATTGGTCAATTTAAATCAACATTGATGATGTAAACTTACCAGGAAAAGATGAGCTTCTGATATACGATATTTAAGATAAAATAATTTTTTTAACATTGGTACACGAATCGTGTACCATAATGCGCTTCAGCCCCAGTTGTATTGAGAGACTCGAGGGACGAGGCTAGACACATTGCACCAAATCAAATGGAGTTACGTAGACTAGAATAACTAGACGCTAGAAATTTGCACTCGATTGAGATTGCTGACTTATTTCGCCGAACATAACTGATTTGAAATTGGAGTAAAAACCGAAATCATTAAATGTAAATCAGTTTATATACATTCATATTACAGTATTATATGCGTTGCGACCCACTTTTGTGAATTTCTAGGTCCCAAATGTTAGCGATTTAGCTCCTTTAAAATTTGTGAAAATTCAACATATATAAAATATGGTCAAAATCATCGACCACCACCTTTAATTTTGCTGAAATCTTTTGACCGGTATCTTTTTAATGTGGGAGGTCTGGTGGCCGAACAGTTAGCATATGTGCGTTGAATCATAAGGTCTGTCATTGAGTCAACGGGCGTGGTTTTGATTCCCTGGTTGTACGTGACAGGGAATAGGGTGACCTGTCGCACCTCGTGGGTTTTCTCTAGGTCCTCCGGTTTCCTCCCACTGCTAAAGACCCCTACATGCAAGCGAATTATTGAAATAAAATTTAACCATGTGTTAGTCCCAAAATGACCTAGGTTGTGTCATGTGGACCTAAAACCCTCTCTATCTCTCTCTCTCTCTCACAATCAGGTTAAATTATAATTCATACTCTTAATACTGTTCTGTTGTCTTATAGATACATTATTCAAGAACTAAATCTGTTAAAGGCAGATCTTTCGTTTGGCCTCAAATGTCATATAAATCATTAATTAGACATGTTTTTACATGCTGGACCCATAATCACCCCTCTAAAAATTTCAATACAATTGCCAGTTAATAACTTAATTTAATTAAAAATAGATAATCGAAATTAAACTGTTCTGCGAACAACGATAACTCCAGTCAGAATGAAGTAATTCAACCGAAATTTTCAACATATTACCTTTTTATTATCTACCTTGTAACAATGTAACTATCAAAGCGAGAACACTGTCAGTTGTTTATCTAAATCTTACATAATGCATCTTTAATGAAATGTTAAATAATCAATTTGAATAACTTTCAGTGCGGATTGTGCCATCAAATATTAGATATTGTTTGACAAATGTAAATGGTGATCAGCGACGATCTATCGGTACTAGCATTAATCAGCCACATGACGATCCATCACCACTAGCATTAATTAGTCACATGGTGATCCATTGGCTTTAGTATTAATTAGTTACATGACGACCTAGCATTAATTAGTCAAATACCGATAAATTGGCACTAGCATTAATTAGTCACATGACGATTCAGCGGCTTTAGCATTAATTAGTTACATGACGACCTAGCATTAATTAGTCAAATACTGATAAATTGGCTCTAGCATTAATTAGTCACATGATGATCCATTGCCCTTAGCATTAAATAGTCACATGACAACCCTTACTCTAGCATTAATTAGTCACATGACGATCCATCCCCCTAGCATTAATTAGTCACGTGACGATCCATTGCCCCTAGCATTAATTAGTTACATGACGATCCATTGCCTCTAGAATTAATTAGTTACATGAAATGTATATAATTTCAAAACATCAAAAAAAAACAAAATGATGTATTTTGGAATTCAGTTCTAACTCAAATGAACCTAATTATCTGACATCAAAAAAACAAATCCACTATAAAAATATAAATTCTATCATTTGAAAAGATGATGCAATTTCATTTGTGTAAAATTCAACAAATTCTCCGGAATTCTATTTGTAAACGAAGAAGAGAGAATGTTGATATTGAACACGTAATTCATGTAATGGCTAATGTTGATTCAAGGAAGAAAATGTAAAAATACATCTCCGCACGGCTGACATTATTACAGCCAAACCAACTAATCATCTTGTTAATGGCTTTCAGTTGCTTCTTCAATGAAAGGTGCAGAGGGAAAAAAAAGAAAATGGTGGTGTTTTCGTGTAATGGCTTCCTACACAAAAACAGAAAGTAGAGAGAATAAGCATGTGTCATGTACGATATTTATGGCTCTAGTAATTATTTCCGTAAAACTAGCAGTTACGTAATTTTAAATAGATGTTAGGACTTAAAGGATCTTTGCCAGGCAGTATCTTAGTTTTTGAAAGGTGTTAGGATTTAAGGGATCTTCGCTAGTGGGTAACAGATTTTGATTAGAATGTAATGTACCCGTCAGATGGGAGTGGCGTCCTTATAACGCGACCAGAAAATGCACAAACATGAACACAGCGAGCAAAAATGCCCTTAAAAATTACAAACCTGAAAAAGTCGCGTTCTCATTGCGACCTCTAGAGGGTCCACAACCTTGATATTATATACTTTTGCACTAATCGCGTACGAGGAGCGACCATTTTTGTCAGTTTAATGTCCACTCGACACAACCTAGGTCATTTCAGGGCTAATACATGGTTCAATTTTATTTCAATAATTCACTTGTCACATAAAACCAGGGAATCAAAACCACACCAGCACATGCTAACCATTCGGCCATCCAACACCCTAGCAATAACGGTCTAAAATAATACAGGTATGTTATATTAATGAGATTGTTTGTGGACAACTGATGACAATCAGCTATGGTCCCGGTGGATCAGTTTCATGTAACAACTGTATCTATTTTAGTCTCAATTACTGCCCACAAACTAGTTGATTGTGTTTTACGACTTTATTGGCTCTAGCGTACTGGAAGTTGGTGCCAGTTGGCTACATTAGAATCTAATTCTTCTGTCTTCTGATTCTTATAAAATCGTTTTAGTGATGAATTCCATGACCTAGGGCAAATTACCAAACACATTACAAAGGAATCAGTGCACGGGGGTGGCCAAACTTTCACATAGCAGGCACCAATTTATTCACACACGAATTCAGATGCACCAAACCAATTCTTGCACCCCTCTATCTACGCCTTGTAAAAAATATGTTTATAATTACATATTAGCAAGTTTACGGGACTATTCCAGTCCATCTCGCCTAGTTTGACATAACTTTAACTGAAAACCGATTAATGTAAAAGGTGATGTGATAATGTGCATGATATATTATAATAAAACTGCTAAAACAGCCTGATTTCATCATCATCACCACAGGGAGGAAATGGTGCGTAATATGAAATATTGTTTATATTTTTTTTATTATTTTAAGGTTTGTTCTAGATTAAGTGGAGTGATTTAAGGGTTTTTCAGTCCTTCACGTTTAAGGGGAGCTTTAGCTCCTGCTCCTGTCGACACACATCGGCTTTCCTTCGAAGGAGTCGTTAAAGACTCCTGCAAATTAGCTAAATCGCTCTCCTAAATATTGAGATTAATAAACTACTTTCAGTTTTTGTTTACTTTTAAACTGGCTCCCGCACAATTTTATAAACATGAAGGACTGGTTTTTTTTATTGGTCATCGAGGTCCCATGTACACATTGACATGCACGTAAAAGATCCTTTGACGATTGGAATTCAATCTGATTAAAACACAGATCCTATTTCCTTTCGTTTTTTATAGTTCAAAATTTTGTTTAACTTGTCTTACTACACTAGGATCTGGAAGAGTTGTTATATAAGCTGCATTCTGGTTGATGTGAGGGATTAGCCAATGAAACGGTCTGTTACAGCGAGTTCTTGGTGTGCGTTGCACAGAGTAATGAGTTACCCAGTAGAAACATCAATGCTGATTAGTTAAAGTAGCTAAGTCCGTAACTCAATATCATCCAAAATCTTCGACATTGAAAACACAAATTTTTTTACAATTTAAATCAGCTTTGGTGTTGTGATCTTACCTGGAAAAGATGGGCTTCTGATATCCAATATTTAAGACAAAATAAACATTTTACCATTGGTACACGAATCGTGTACCATAATGCATTTCAGCGCCATTTGTAACAAGGTGCTCAAAGAATGAGGCTAGACATGTTCCACAACGGTGATATCATATTCTTATTTGGAGAGCATGCGCAATAAATAATATCGGTGTTGACAGGAATAACCAGATGCTAGAAACTGACTTGCGGTTGAGACTTCTGGCGTATTTCGCCGAACATAACTGATGACAATTCACAGTAAAACGGACACGATTGAATGTAAAACAGTTTATATAAATCCATATTACATTATTATATGTGTTGCGACTCATTTGTGCCAATTTCTAGGTCCACAATATTAGCGATTTAGCTCCTTTAATCAAAAGTCTGACATCATAGGGTCAAAAGATGCTTGTATGACCCCTGACGCAACCTCCCACTACAACTGGTCAGATCTTCATGTAGTGCAGGCAATCGTATAATATAAGTATAAAAAACGAAATATAGATCTGTATTTTAATCAGATTAGTTGGAATAGAACACAGCGCTGGTGTCCAGGCAAAATCTCCTTCATAGCACTCTGTATGGCGTATGCCCGTCTTCATTAGCCCAGTCGGAGCAGAACAGTAGGATGTTAAACCACATTTCATTTTCAATCACAGACTGACATGAAAACTAATGGATTTAAACCAAGATTCCATTTAACGTAAAAATATTCTACTCTGGGTTTTTTTATAAAAAGAAAATAAATTGAGTAGTTAATCTTCTACAAGATGTAGAATGTTTTTTCTTCCTCCCTAATTTATTTACATTAGCATTTAATTACGTTACCGATATTTAAAATATTACATGTGGCATGGTTTAGGACAGATAAATTTGAGTTGTTGTTCCTCATACATTTCGTGGATCAATCCTAGTGTTGGCTAAGACAGTTCTTGGGAAGGGGGGTCCCAGCGTGCTTTCCCCTTGTCAAGGTGCAGGACAGATCTCCCATTAAAAGTCAAAACCTAGTAACTCACTTTTTTTTTTATCAAAATTGAGTTAGGACCAAATGTGTAGTTACTAGAGTATGTGCTTCCTGTTGTTGTATTAGATATTCCAATCTTTTGATTTTGTACGCAGTTACACCCATGACACAACCTTCCTTCATTTGCCTAGCATGCCACAGAAAAACTTATTAACTTAATAATCAAATCAATGCATAAGCTGGGGTTTAATATTCATTACGTTTTCCTTTGTTTTCTCAAAATAAGAAAAACATGAGTTACTAGGTGTTGGCTTTTGACGGGAGAGATGGGCATGGCAAGGATAGTGTCTAGTCATTAGGATGGGACCAAAAAAAACCAAGTCCTCAGGTACACTTACTGAATCTTCTGTTCTCCTACGGAAAA
Source organism: Patella vulgata (assembly GCF_932274485.2). Classification (NCBI taxonomy): domain Eukaryota; kingdom Metazoa; phylum Mollusca; class Gastropoda; family Patellidae; genus Patella; species Patella vulgata. Next base: position 87,500,031 of record NC_065881.2, on the reverse strand, counting down.
CCTGTAGACAATTTCCTTCTTATTTCTTGAGAAAAAATAGAGAGAGAAAAGGGGGTTTAAAGTCCACTCGACACAAACTAGGTACTTTCGGAAATTATTGAATTAAATAGGATTCTTCATCTCACTAATGTAAACAACATATAGTGGTTTGGCATTAGGAAGGCCTATTAAAATATTGTTTCTTATTTCTTGCAGATAAAATAAATAATCTAAAAACAAAAAAAGAGAACTTTGTTGCTTTTAGTTTGAAATTTTTGTGTTTTGAAATGTAAAACAAAACATCATTAGCAAGATTTGCTTTTCTATTTATTTATCAAGGGGCCAGAAGAGCTAAAAAGTAAATTAGTTTGGACGAGGTTTTTTATTTTCTTTTATTTTCTTACAGGTGTTCTGTTCATATGTCTGAAATCTTCAGGCAAAGGAGGCAGATTAGGTAATTTCGGGAATGAAATGAAATGGGTTTAACATCCTACTGTTCTGCTCCGACCGGGCAAATGAAGACGGGCATACGCCATACAGTGTGCTATGAGGGACATTTTGCCCAGGAAGTGGCACTATGGCCTACTCTTATATCAAATTTTAACTGCCAAGGGATCTTTTATATGCATGCCAATGTGTACATAGGATCTCTGCTTTTTGTCCCATTCGAATGACAAGACACATTTTATTAATTTCATTAATTTGCATGAAGCAGAAGGAAAGTTGAGCACTCAAGACAACCAGTAAGGTTAAAATCAAATGCTCATTTGATCTACGGTGGTTTCTACTTTGAGGAGGAGCACATCACACACAAACGAAACCCATGAGACAAAAAGAGAGAGAAATGGGGTTTAACATCTACTCAACACAAACTAGGTCATTTCAGAACTAACATATGGTTCAATTTTATTTCAATAATCTGCTTGCACATAGGGGTCTTTAGCAGTGGGAGGAAACCAGAGGTTGGACAGGCGACCCTACTCCTTGTCACATACAACTGGGGAATTGAATCCAAGCCAGTTGACTCAATGACAGACCTTATGATTCGATGCGCATGTGCTAACCATTCGTCCATCCAACACCACCCCTTCTTTACGACAAACATCTGGACAAAACAGATAATAAAACATTGTGCGCAGTCTGAAATCTCTAATCCTTTGACCAGTATAGATTTGAAAAGCTTCTTGACAAAGATTTTAATTTTGATCAATTTTGCCTTCTACATGAACACAAACCATAGTCTATCATCTCACAAATCTGCAACATTGCCATTTCTCTGTATCGTGGTATCGGGCTAATATCTTCACCGCTCAATCAAACATTGGACTAAGAACATTGCCACTTCTCCGTATCGCGGCATCAGGCTTATATCTTCACAGCACAATCAAACATTGGACGAGGAATGAAAGAAAATACAAATCTTAAATCAAATCTCTCGTAAAGCAGTTGATTTAAATTCCGGACAGAGTAAGTCAATAAAATATCGCTAGAAATTTCCCCCATAACCCATCAGTAATATAATAAAAATGTTTTTATCTCGATTTTAAAAACCCAGCGATTAGATTTCCTATACGCCTTCAGACCATTAATTTGATCAGTTTGAATGTGGAGATATATCCAGTCTGGAAACACATCATCAGATTTCAACAATTTCATTTCAATGAAGGTTATAAAAATTCACAAAGAAAAAAATATCAAATAATGAAACCAGGTTAAGCAGTTTACTTTCCTGCAACCAGAGAGAGAGAGAGTGAGAGAGAGAGAGAGAGAGAGAGAGAGAGACTGTTCTAGGTGTTCTACTCCATAACCGCTAATGAAGACAGACATACAATGTGCAGTGACGGATATTTTGCGTAGACAGCAATTAAATTCCAACTGTTTGGGTATCTTTTAGATATGTTGGGTGGGGGGGGATGGTCAAATGGTTAGCGCGTGCGCGTTGTATCATAAGGTCTGTCATTGAGTCAACTGGCGTGGTTTCGATTCCCCGGTTGTACGTGACAAGAAGTAGGGTCGCCTGTCAAACCTCATGGGTTTTTCCAGGTCCTCCGGGTTCCTACAACTGCAAAAGATCCCTATGCACAAGCGAATTATTGAAATAAAATTGAACCATATGTTAGTCCCGAAATGACCCCATTTCTCTCTCTCACATATGTTAGTCCCAAATTGATCTGGTTATTCTTGAGTTGACGTTCAACACCATTTTAGAATAAAAAATGAATAAATAGAAAAAAATTGGATAAAAATCAAATATCCATTTTCTTATTTGGACCCAAATAAACCAGAACTTGTCCCCTGTAATGAAATGATTATTATCATTTTCAATTTAACTAACAGCAAACACAGACAGAATTCTATATACGCATCAAATATCAATGTCAAAAGAAAAATAATCCAATTTATTTTTGTTAAAAAAGCTTTTGGCAGTTGTGTGGCTGAAACAGTCACGCTATATAGTCAACTCAAAATAAATTGGAAAAAACACTTCATGAAAACCTTTAAGCACATTCAATTTTCAATTGTCAAGTAAAATAAAATAAAGAGATAAAAGTTTGAATTGTGAAGTGAGTCTATAACCCCAGAGTGACGATTATCTGTGAATATATTAAACTATTAAACAAAGATTCTCTCAACTCCTGGGGTTCGAGTGGTCTCTAGTGGTTTAACGCTTGTGCGTGAAATTATATAGTCTGTCAATGAGTCAACTGATGATTCCGCGGTTGTACGTGACAAGAAGAAGGGTTGCCTGTCCAAACTCGTGCGTTTTCTCTGGGTCCTCTGGTTTCCTCCCACAGCTAAAGACACCTAAACACAAGAGAATTATTGAAATAAAATCTATTATCATATCCAATAATTTAGGTCATACAGAGAGAGAGAGAAATGGAGTTAAACGTCCACACAACACAAACCAGGTCATTTCGGGACTAACATATATGGTTAAATTTTATTTCAATAATTTGCTTGCGTATAGAGGTCTTTAGCAGTGGGAGGAAACTTGAGGACCCGGAGAAAATCCACGAGGTTGGACAGGCGACCCTACTCCTCGTCACATACAGCCGGGAATCGAAACCATGCTAGCTGACTCTATGACAGACCTTATGATACAACACACACGCGCTAACCATTCGGCCATCCACCACCACCCAATGAGATAAACAGCAGCAATTTCAAAAATCCATTCATGTGCAGCCTGGGCCCTTATTCACGAAAACATAAACTAAGATACAATCAAAATTTTAAGAAATACTGCAATTCGATTGGCTGACCAATATGCAAATTGGATATATGCAAATTGATTTTACTGATCAGCCAATCGAATTGCAGTATTTCTTAAAATGTCGATTGTATCTTAGTTTAAGTTTTCGTGAATAAGGGCCCAGGTCTTTAGAAGAGCAAAAGAAAAAACAGATAACTTGTATATAACATCAGAATCTTATACAGGGAACCAATTGCAGTTTCGTTAAAATCAGAATTTATTTATTTTGCACATGTAATAAATCTAGAGGTTAAATTTAGCCTGTTGCAAATCCTCGCATTTTTTTTCTCAATTAATATCCGTATTGTATTTTAAGTCTGATTGTGTCTCCGTGTATTTGTATATGGATGCAGACGTTTTTAATGGTCGGCAGCGTTTAGTAAAAAATTAAACAAAAAATAATGAATGGCCTTGTTACATTAGACTAAACCACTGTTCCTGTGGGAAACATGGTATTGTACTTTATACCACGGCTGGGTTAGACTGACTCGATTTGTCAAGAGAATATAAAAATCTTCCTATATATACGATATTCACCGACATCAGACAATCTCGACAGCGCGTATCTACATGGTCAATATCACACGATAGAATAACACACTCGATAGCTGGTCTATCTTTATTAATAGATGGACAAACTGAATATCTGAGGTGCGTAAACATGGTTCAAAATAAGTTGGGACAGCCAGTACCATATATAAAATGAATTACAGATAGTACCATATATAAAATGAATTACAGATAATTTGTGCATTTTTTATTCATCCCCTTATGCATTCATTCATCCATTTAATCATTCATCGGTTTATTTATTCATCCCTTTATTAATTCATGCATCATTTAATTCATTCATTCATCATTTAATTCATTCATTCATCCCTTTTTTTAATTTATTCATCCTGTTATTCATTCATTTATCCATTCATCCCTTCAATTAATTCATTCATCCCTTCATTTAATTCATTCATCCCTTCATTTAATTCATTCATTCATCCCTTAATTTAATTTATTCATTCATCCCTTTTTTAATTTACTCATCATTTCTCTCTCTCTCCCTCTCTCTCTCTCTCTCTCTCTCTCTGGTTTTATTCCATGGCTTCTAGTGCTATCAATTCTAGAAATTAATTTCTAAAAATAGATTGTAATTCCCATAAAAAGACAGACAATCTCTTCATGACGTAATTTACTGAGTTACCAAAGAGCTTTTATATCTTCAGGCTGAATATTTCTACATTTGTGTGATGGTTTACATTTTTTTAACTATAAACATTATGACCAAACTGAATGGATTAGTTTGTTTACGGAACTGATAGAAAATAATATTATTCCCACAAGATCCCATTGTCTGCGATATCACTTTGGTGGAAGCGGACGTTAAATAAAGCTAGTTCACACACACACACACACACAAGATCCGATCTTCAGTAAATGAAATGGGGTTTAACGTCCTACTGTTCTGCTCCTAACCTGGGCTAATGAAGACGAGCATACGCCATACAGTGTGCTATCAGGGAAATTTTGCCCGGGCAGCGGCGCTACGGCCTACTCTTATATCGAATTCCAACTGCCAAGGGATCTTTTACGTGCACGCCAATGTGTACACGGGACCTCGGTTTTCCGTCCCATCCGAATGACTAGACAGCTGTCCTTGTCAGGCCCTCTATCCTGCATCACTGACAAGGAGAAACCAAGCCGGAAAATCTGAATGAACTTTCTCGGCCTATGCAGGGATCGAACACCCAACCTCCAGGCTACCGAGCCAGCGTCTTACCCACTTAGCCACGTGATCCCCAATCTTCAGTAAACTGGTTGATGCTGATAAACCTAGATCCTGTCACTGTAACCCGGGTATCATTTAATCTTGTGTATCTAGCACTAATTTGTACTTACGTCCAGTTTAATGCTGACTGATTAATTTTGATAATGAGTGTCCAATTTACAAGTATTTAATTTCATGATCACTGTTCAAAAATTAATTATTATACATCAATAATCAATTGGGTTGTTTATTTCTTAACAGTGATCGAGAAATTAAACATTTGTAAATAGGACACTCATTATCAAAATTGAATGGTCAGCTTTAAACTGGACACAAGTACAAATTAGATCATTTTGGGTGATTTTAAATGATTTTTGCGAACTTTTAAACAAAGATTTGATATTGAATGAATGTGAAAGAAATTAGTGCTAAATACACAAGATTAAGTGATACCCAGGTTACAGTGTGTGTAAGCCTTCCTTTTCATCAACATAAAAAAACCGTTAACAGTTAGAATTCGCATTAAAACTGGACAGTAGTGACGCTGGTCAGGTAAAAATTTCCCTCATAGCACACAGCATGGCGTATGATCGTATTCATTAGCATTGTAGGATCAGAAAAATAGAAAACTCATTTCCTCTAATTCCATATCAAATAAGATAACAATTTCAATGAAAGACCTAAATGTCTCGGGATTGAATTAGAGGTCATTAGGGTCTAAAGATCCCTTTTAAAACTCTGATATCTAGGCCTGGAAATAACGGTTTTATATGTAGGCCTACCTGACAAAATGTCAGGCACTAATGAAATAGTACCTTACATTTTCAACTTAGTGCTGGACATGTATTAATAATATCAATAAAAAAGACAAATCAGTGCCGGACAAAATGACAGCCACTAGAGGTTTTGTGCCTGATGAAGCCTGAATCTGTGCCTGACATTGTCTGTGACAGGTGCCTTATTTCCAGGCTTGCCGATATCACTTTCTAAGAAATGAAATGGTGTCTAAAGTCCTACTTTTCTACACCGACAGATCTAATAAAGACATGCAGACGTAATGCTATGTGCTACGAGGGAAATTTGGCCCAGGCAGTGGTATTACAGCCTACTTCTATTTGAAATCTAAACTGTCAAGGGTTCTTTTAAGTGCACACCAATGTGTACACAGGACTACAGTTTTACATCTCATCCAAACGACTATACATTGTCAGGTCGTCCAACCAGTACCACTGACATGAGGTAACCAGGCCGGAAAATACAACCATCGCATCCAAACAACTACACATTGTCAGGGCCTCCAACCAGCACCACTGACATGAGGTAACCAGGCCGGAAAATACAACCATCGCATCCAAACGACTATACATTGTCATGGCGTCCAACCAGCACCACTGACATGAGGTAACCAGGCCGGAAAATACAACCATCGCATCCAAACGACTATACATTGTCATGGCGTCCAACCAGCACCACAGACAAGGGGTAACCAGGCCGGAAAATATAACCATCGCATCCAAACGACTATACATTGTCATGGCGTCCAACCAGCACCACAGACAAGGGGTAACCAGGCCGGAAAATACAACCATCGCATCCAAACGACTATAAATTGTCATGGCGTCCAACCAGCACCACAGACAAGGGGTAAGCAGGCCGGAAAATACAACCATCGCATCCAAACTACTATACATTGTCATGGCGTCCAACCAGCACCACTGACATGGGGTAACCAGACTGGAAAATACAACCATCGCATCCAAACGACTATACATTGTCGTGGCGTCCAACCAGCACCACAGACAAGGGGTAACCAGGCCGGAAAATACAACCATCGCATCCAAACGACTATACATTGTCATGGCGTCCAACCAGCACCACAGACGAGGGGTAACCAGGTCGGAAAATACAAAATCTCATCAATCTATAGAGTGTTTAAATGGCTATTTGTTTCACACAGCTGACATTAACCTACATTTGGCTGGCATCAAAAAACTCTATGAATAACATGAATATTGATGGGCCATGAGATAATATCAGGACTTATAGCCTATAGAAACCAATACGAAATGACAAACAACAATTAAATCGTTATAACATCAACTAAATAGGTTAATCTTCAGGTTTTCGTACAATCCGAATGAATAACAGCAAATAGAAACCAATACGAAATGACAAACAACAATTATACCGTTATAACATCAACTAAATTGGTTAATTCTCAGATTTTCATCCCATCCAAATGACTAAGACAATCCATCAATACGTTTGAAAAATTTTTAAGTTCTGGATATAATCATAATAACATGAAAAAGGATTAAGCACTGACAAGGGGGGGGCATGCACACAGGTTAATCCAGATGAACTTTCTCGGCTAAGATCGAACAGGGGACCTCCAGGTTAGCGAGCAGCGTCTTACTCACGGAGTCACCGCACCTCCCAAATTGCCAACTAATAGCGAATATAAAACAATACCAATTTAATTACAAACAGCAATTATACTGTTATAACATCAACTAAATTGGTTAATCCTCAGGTTTTCGTCCCATCTGAACGACTAAGACAATCCACAAATAAGTTTATAATCATAACAGTATGAAACAGGATTAAGCACTGACAAGGGAAACCAATTCGGAAAATCCTGAAGAACTTTCTCAGTCAAGGCAGGGATTGAATATGGGACCTCCAGGTTAGCGAGCAGCATCTTACTAACGGAGTCACCACAGCTCCCAGGTTGCCAACTAATAGTGGATAGAAACCAATACGAAATGACAAACAACAATTATACCGTTATAACATCCATTAAATTGGTTATTTCACAATAAAATTTGGTAGCGTAACTTTTTTTTCATTACAAGCCCAACTAATTGCATTAATTCGTCGTTTCATTGGACCATAAATGTTCAAATGCAATCTCTTTTAGCCTTACATATTATCTTCTGTTCTCTAACGTAAAATACGATTTACCCAACCCTATAGAATACCTACGGTAACCCGGGTATCATTTAATCTTATGTATTTTAGCACTAATTTCTTTCACATTCATTTAATATCAAAGTTTAAAAATTCTTTAAAAATCATTTGAAATCACCGAAAATCATCTATTTTGTACTTCTTTAGTTTAAAGGTGACTGGTTGATTTTGATAATGAGTGTCTACTTCTATAGTTTAAAGCTGACTGGTTAATCTTGGTAATGAGTGTCCAATTTATCCTATAGAATATCGACCCTATACAAAACTATCGTAATTCATTATTTTGAATCTATATTCAGACATGTAAGAAAAAAACTACAGAATGAATTCAGTGTTTTCCTGTAGTATTATTCTATAGCATTTGTGCCCTTATACCCCAGCAGTGCAGCCCTAGAGCCCATATACTCTAGTAGGGCAGCCCTAGAGACCTTATACCCCAGCAGGGCAGCCCTAGAGCCCTTATACCCTAGCAGGACAGCCCTTGAGCCCTTATACCCCAGGGCAGCCCTGGAGTAGCCATCAACCCCGAACAAACAGATAGACAATAATCACAAATTTTTCCAAAAGTATTAGCACAATTTTGTTTCATGGCAAAGGTTGAAAGATTAAAGACAAACTGGTTTAAACATTGGATTAATAACATTTTTAAAGACCTTTTTCACTCATCTGGGGATCGGAGGTCGTCAGAAATGTTATTGTAGATGTAAATATTTTACAATTAATATGATTACAGATTGTTGGAAGCCAACAAATTATTTCAACATTTACGACATTAAATAAAAACAGATAGTTTATCTGACAATAATATATCCTGCTTTAGATCATTAACCAATAAATCAATACGCCTGGTACTATAATACTATAATGATATCAATACGCCTGGTACTATAATCACCACATCAACCATCATTAGTTAAACAAATAATTACACCAAACGGTCAATTTATTAGTGTTTAAAGTGGTGTTCAGAGAGTGGCAGACAGGCAGAGAGAGAGACAGAGAGAGAGAGAGACAGACAGAGAGAGAGAGAGAGAGAGACAGACAGACAGAGAGAGAGACAGAGAGAGAGAGAGAGAGAGAGTGAGAGAGAGACAGACAGACAGAGTGAGAGACAGAGTGAGAGAGAGACAGAGTGAGAGAGAGAGAGAGGTCCAACCATGTCATTTGGAGAGAGAGAGAGAGAGAAATGGGGTTTAACGTCCACTCGACACAAACTAGGTCATTTCGGGACTAACATATGGTTTAATTTTATTTCAATAATTCGCTTGCGCGTAGGGGTCTTTAGCAGTGGGAGGAAACCGGAGGACCCGGAGAAAACCCACGAGGTTGGACAGGCGACCCTACTCCTTGTCACGTACAACTGGAGATTCGAAACCACGCCAGTCGACTCAATGACAGACTTTATGATACAGCGCGCGCACGCTAACCATTCAGCCATCCCCCTCCCCCCATTTGGAGAGAGACACACACACACACAGACAGACAGAGAGAGAGAGAGACAGAGAGAGATAGAGACAGACAGGGAGAGATAGAGACAGACAGGGAGAGATAGAGACAGAGAGAGAGAGAGAGACAGACAGGGAGAGATAGAGACAGACAGACAGAGATAGAGACAGACAGAGAGAGAGAGATAGAGACAGAGAGAGAGAGATAGAGACAGACAGGGAGAGATAGAGACAGACAGGGAGAGATAGAGACAGAGACAGATAGAGACAGACAGGGAGAGATAGAGACAGACAGAGAGAGATAGAGACAGACAGAGAGATAGAGACAGACAGAGAGAGATAGAGACAGACAGAGAGAGATAGAGACAGACAGGGAGAGACAGGGAGAGATAGAGACAGACAGAGAGAGATAGAGACAGACAGAGAGAGATAGAGACAGACAGGGAGAGATAGAGACAGACAGGGAGAGATAGAGACAGAGAGAGAGAGAGAGACAGACAGGGAGAGATAGAGACAGACAGACAGAGATAGAGACAGACAGAGAGAGAGATAGAGACAGAGAGAGAGAGATAGAGACAGACAGGGAGAGATAGAGACAGACAGGGAGAGATAGAGACAGAGACAGATAGAGACAGACAGGGAGAGATAGAGACAGACAGAGAGAGATAGAGACAGACAGAGAGATAGAGACAGACAGAGAGAGATAGAGACAGACAGAGAGAGATAGAGAGAGACAGAGAGAGTTAGAGACAGACAGAGAGAGATAGAGACAGACAGAGAGAGATAGAGACAGACAGGGAGAGATAGAGACAGACAGGAAGAGATAGAGACAGACAGAGACAGATAGAGACAGACAGGGAGAGATAGAGACAGAGAGAGAGAGAGATAGAGACAGACAGAGAGAGATAGAGACAGACAGGGAGAGATAGAGACAGAGACAGATAGAGACAGACAGGGAGAGATAGAGACAGACAGGGAGAGATAGAGACAGACAGAGAGAGAGAGACAGAGAGAGAGACAGACAGGGAGAGATAGAGGCAGACAGAGAGAGATAGAGACACAGAGAGAGAGATAGAGACAGACAGGGAGAGATAGAGACACAGAGAGAGAGATAGAGACAGACAGGGAGAGATAGAGACAGACAGAGAGAGATAGAGACAGACAGGGAGAGATAGAGACAGACAGGGAGAGATAGAGACAGACAGAGAGAGATAGAGACAGACAGGGAGAGATAGAGACAGACCCATACAAACTTGACTCAATGACAGACCTTACGAGGTAAAGAACAAGTGTTCGACCACCACCACTCTCCTAGATGTTCAGTGGTAAAAAATACAAGTTAGTTTTCGCATCAGTTGATATCTCTTTATTCATTCAATATATAATCGAATATTTAATTATCTAACCAAATGTATAAATATTTATTTAATATAAAAATTGTTTAACCAAATGTATAAATATTTATTTAATATAAAAATCATTTAACCAAATGTATACATCCAACCAATTTAATAGATCAATTATTCAAACATATTAATAAATATTTATTTAATATATCAATTATTTAAACAAATGTAAAAATATTTATTCAATATAATAACTATTCTACCATATTTAAATAGTTGAAATAGACTTTTCAAGTGTTGGACTTGAAGTCTTTTATGTGAAGTATTTTATGTGAAGCCTTCTATTTGAAGTGCTATATTTGAAGCATTCTATTTGAAGCTCTCTATTTGAAGTATTCTATTTGAAGCATTCTAATGTTCTATTTGAAGTGTTCCATTTAAAGGAATATAAGGAACTGAATGGAGTCTATCATCTCCTCAACTCAGTACTTTATTTTGAGATAACATGTTGTTTTTGTTTAATTCTAGGGAGGATAATTTTAACCAAGCACCTGCAATAATAGACCTACCAACTCTTCCTAGATTTACATCTATCAAGGATTCAGGTTTTCTGTCCACTCCGAACCACTTGTCAACACTTTAGTTATCAGCCCCATGGGTGTGCTACCCCCAATCAGTGGGATTCAATCCCCAGACATTAAGCCAAGAGTGATCAAGTGTCCATAGCTCTTGACTACCAGATTCCCTATTCTTACATAAATGTGATTTTATTACTGCAGTGACCTCTTAAACTTGTTTGGGGTGGAATGTGGCCAGGCAGGGGAGAGTCATTCACACACTGATATGATCACAAGCTTTCACCCAATTTTGTTGCCCAATAAAGGGATCACTCATGCACAGATATGATCACATGTTTCTGTCACTCAATTAACACGCTTTCACTGACAAATCAAAGATGGTTAATTCACCATCTGATAGTCACTTTAAAGTAAACTAAATAAGTAGAAAGTGAAACATGAAAGGACCATGTTATCTTTTCATTAGTGTCCATTTCAATTAATCATTATACGATTAATAATGCTACCTATAATTGGTGACAATAAAATCACGAAGAAATTGTAGGGTATACAACAAGCATTGTTTGATCTATGAAGATTTGTAACAATCATGTAACAGATGGGACTGATCGGCTGTATGTGTACAAAGATCGCCGGTATATGTACAAAGATCAGCTGTTTGGGTACAAAGATCGGCTGTCTGTGCACAAAGATCCACTGTGTGTGCCAGGACCTCCCAGTTAGTTAGCCAGTACCTCCAAGTTAGTGAGCCAGGACCTCCCAGTTAGTGAGCCAGTACCTCAATACACCAACATAATAAACAGGAATTATATTATAACCAAGCATTTCAATATCCTACCAAACTTTCACATGGGTATTTCAATATTAATAGTTGAACGCAACTCGACTGTTGACTGCTATATCGCGATTGTTGTCTGTCATAACGCAAAATCTAAAAGGAGATAGATGGATAAATAGGGTTTAAGCAAGTGGGGTTTAACATCCACTCCACACAAACTAGGTCATTTCTGGACTAACACATAGTTCAATTTTATTTCAATAATTCGCTTAGGTGTAGGGGAGGTAACTGGAGAAAACCCACGAGGTCGGACAGGCAACCAGACTCCTTGTCACATATAACCGGGTAATCGAAACCACGTCAGATGAGTCAATGACAGACCTAATGAGACAATGTGCATGCGCTAACCGTTCAGCCATCCACCCGCCCCCCCCCCCCCACCTATCAAAGAATCATTATATTGCGTTCAATGATATAAACGAGACCTCCGTTTCTCAATTCATAAGAACGACTGGCCAGACAGTTTGCAAAAGAAATCAACACATCTTATTTAACCAAATCAACACATCATATTTCAATAAATCAAAATGTTTATTTTTTTATCCAAATGAAAGAAACGTTAAAAGTAATCAGTGAATTAATTGCAGAATGATGTTACGTTCTTATATAACATAGCAGATTTATTCGTTGCTACTACAACCGATGTAATTAGGCTTGCCGTATTAATAATTAATTCATCCCCCTGGTTCCCAAGAAAATATGCCAGGTAAAGTCAATAAACAGTTAATAAATAAATTATACACCTGGATCACACCTGGACACCTGATCAACTAACTACTACACTCCATTATCCAGATGGGGCTATATCCTTATAAGGATATGTAAGTGAGAGAAGAAGGGGATATGTAAATGCACATACACATCCTTCTTGTCTAATTTATGCTAATATAAACATACATTATGCAAGAGCTAAATCTGCCTATTGCATGTCTTGCTTTAGGTCTGAAATGTTATCTAAATTATTAATCAGACATTAATTAACTTATCCGGACCATAATCAACTCTCGATGCCGTCCCTAAACCTCCAATATTTAGCCGATTGGAATACATGTTTTGAAAAATAATTAAACATAAAAATGGGTAATCAAGACTTTATTTTTTACGGTACCAACTTTAGTAATGATGATCAAGACTAGGCCTAAAATTCAAAAGCTAATATCTCAGTTCAGAGTGGATCAATTTGACTGAAATTTTCAGCATATTCTATTTACGTTATATTTTTTAACTATTACAGCAAGAACTGCCAACTCTTTATCTAATCTCCCATAATGCTCCTATAACATACACAATGGTGTGTAAGTTGTCAGTATCCCCATGTTATATACATCAATTCATTCAAATCAAATACAAAATCTTGAGACTGCCACCGTACGTAGTTTGTTTTTTTTACCTTATCTCATTTTTTAAAAGAGAAAATTTTTTTAAAAAAATGTAACAAATAAACTCAATATTTTGTTGTTCCTGGTTATCAACCATCAAAACTAATCCAAACAGAATCCATGCACCTATACCTAGGGGAATTCCCCACAACCAAATCAGAATCCATGCACCTATACCTAGGGGATTCCCCACAACCAAATCAGAAGGAGGAAAATTCAAATTTACCACAGGATGCAGTACAATCTAGCACCCCTCCCCCATCCCCACGATATATGAACACCACATATGGAAGACAGATCAAATTCTATATTATATATACATATACTGCCTGGTGTACGAAACCTATTTATTGGTGCATATACTGGCTGGTGTATGAAACCTATTTATTGATGCATACACTGCCTGGTGTATGAAACCTATTTATTGATGCATACACTGCCAGGTGTATGAAACCTATAGAAACATATACTGCCTGGTGTATGAAACCTATTTATTGATGCATACACTGCCAGGTGTATGAAACCTATAGAAACATATACTGCCAGGCGTATGAAACCTATTTATTGGTGCATATAACTGCCAGGTGTATGAAACCTATTTATACTGATTGGTGTATGAAACCTATTTATTGATGCATATACTGCCAGGTGTATGAAACCTATAGAAACATACACTGCCTGGTGTATGAAACCTATTTGTGTTCAACAACAGCTGAATATACAATAGAGTAGAAAATCAATCAAAAAGATTATAATAAGTCTACTTACTTTTTTCCTTGGAGAACAACAGGTGCTTTCTGAGTGGAGGGAACAACTGATAGATGATCATTCGAAACATTCGCCCGTTTTTTAGCAAACTTTTCGTAACATTCATAAATATCAATTAAAACTCGAATGTCAAGCTCACTGAATAAAATTTGTGTTTTTCTTTCAAAGAAATCAAATATTTTATACACAACTAGTTTATCTCCGCCTTTAAAAATTCACGATTTTCGTTAAGATAATTTAAACGCACTGAGAGTCAATGGTCAATCAGCATATTGAGCACATATATGAATTTTACTTTAAATATTATTCACAAAACATAGCTCCGTCTCCTCAAATTTTGAATAACAAAAAAAATATCTGAATATTCTTGATTTCTCAGAAAACTCATAAAATCACAATGTCATGTGAAGCATAAAATCTGTCAATTTCTCAAACAACAAACGAATAAAATATTTCCGACATTAGAAAATATACTGTAAAAATTCTGTCAGTAATTTCCGACATTAGAAATAAATTGTATAAAATTGAGAGAATTGTTTGAATGTGTTGTTCGTTACTACCGACCTGTTAAAACCATGAAATATAAATGGTGTATAAGTCCGATAGATTGTTTATATCTCTAACACTCTTTAATATAAATAGAATTACTACTGATCAAACTTGGAATGGTGTGAAATATAACACTGTAATCCCTTTCACAAAAATCACAGTTAACACAAAAATATACCAGTCACTATGTCGACCGTTGCTAGGAGATGTTACAAACTGAATATTCAATATTCAACCAAATTCTTTAACGCTGAATAAATGTTTATGTCGAATTCACAAAGAATGAGATATCAATAAATTTAATGTTTTTAATTTTCGTGGATTCGTTCCTCGTGGAATTAATTAATAAACAATATGACAGCGTCTCACAGAACGCCCCAGTCTCAAGAGAACTCTTCCAGATGTTGGGAATGTAGAAAACGACTATTCCTGTATGAATAGAATCATCACATGTAGCGTAGAGTAGTGTCGCAGTCAACTGACGAAGATAAATGGTAGTCAGGTAGGGAATCCACTGCCACACTCGGATATCAGGAAGATCCTGTATAATCGCTTCTCCTAGAGACAAGAGTGACACGATATTGTTATACGACTGTGCTCTCGTAATGTCAGCCAATGTTCAACTGATAAAACTATATGCTATCGCAATAGAGTAATACATTCACATGATTACCTACAAGTCCATTATTACCATCGTGTATCTTTCAATTCATTTTCTAGTTCATGTCCACAATTATAACAATAAAATGGATGAAATCGCATTCGGCAACTCTTAAACTACAAAACAGAATCACAGAAATAGATTTCTATCCTGTTAAAGGTACTGATGGGGGTTTTCTCAACAATTATGGTTCAAGTTTTTTTAAAGATAACATCTAAAGTACATGTGGTATGAAGCATTCCTGATGTTATATAATTGAATGAATTATTCATCAAATAATTTAATCTTCCAATAAATTCCTCTCTAGTTTATGAAACTATATTAATATTATTATATCTTCAGGATATACGCAATAATGCGCTGTTAAATAAGGGGTAATATTATTATATATTCTGGATATGCGCAATAATGCACAGTTAAATAAGAGGTAATATTATTATATATTCAGGATATATGCACAGTTAGATAGATGTTAATATTATTAAATCATTAGGATATACGCAATATTGCACAGTTAAATCCAAGTTATTATATCTGTATGATTTACGCAATAATGCACAGTTAAATAGCTATTAAAATTATCATATCTACAGGGTATACACAATAATGCTCAGTTAAAAAGGAATTAATATTATTATATCTACAGGATATACACAATAATGCACAGTTAAATACTTGTTTAAATGATTATATCTGTATGATATACGCAATAACACACAGTTTAAATAGCTGCCTGTAGGTTATACGCAATGACACCCAACAGCCAAATTTCAAACATCTATAACCCTCTATGAAATATTATTGATAGTATATTGAATTCTTGATACTTTATATTCGAATGTACAGCAGCATATCTAACATATCTCTCTTTGTAGTTTCTGCTTCCTCTTCTAGTCTATATCTAAAATCTAATGACGCTGGGATATTCTGATCGCTTATCAATTATATTTCACTGATCATCGTTCGATTTAAACATTTTATGTTTGTTCATCCTTCTGTGGTATTACATACATGTGTAAGAGTTCACTAAATTATAGCCTACCTTTTGTACAAGTCTTGTTACAAATAGACACAATATTCGTATATAGTATCAGTCTCTCACCAAATCATTTAGAATCGAAAAACAAATTAACACACTTGATGAAATCCATTACATCAATATTGCAATATTAATAATGTGCACAGTTCTGTTTGTTTTAAATTGTCCCAGATGTCAGTGATGTGTAAATATCTCATGTGATGATAAATTACTGGTTTCTATTGGTACAATTAACAAATAATACCCAGTAATTTGCCCTTCTGTCTCATCAGAATTATTAATATTAATATCCAATATTAACAGATATATAGGGTGAGAAAACGGGATAAAAACACAGAAATCCCAATAACCCGAGAAGATACAAGAGTGAATTTATACTAATGAGAATATTATATACTGGTGTGTGAATATCTCTCTGATAAATCCCAGGTATGAGTTAGCTAGCGATGTTACACTGGTTAACAGTCGTATTGGAAGCACTCATAAATCTATCCTGTCAATACACCACGGTTATATAACTATTATATATACATACACACACAGCTCCATATTATAGTTCTCCTGGCTAAAAGCTGTAGAATCAAAACAACGGCCTTG
Source organism: Patella vulgata (assembly GCF_932274485.2). Taxonomy (NCBI): domain Eukaryota; kingdom Metazoa; phylum Mollusca; class Gastropoda; family Patellidae; genus Patella; species Patella vulgata. The sequence goes on along the minus strand of NC_065881.2, from coordinate 87,482,867 downwards.
ATAAGTCACCCTGGAATAATTAATTATCTCGAGTAGTTTTTGTTAAATACGTACAGATGAATCAGTTATCAGTTACGTAACTTCTGTCCACAGAGAGAAATACAGAAATAATCAAATACATGGAATCGTGTTACATTGTCGTTGACAAGTCTCAATACAAAGAACACTGATTACATACAGATATATACTGCATATACACAAAATTAATTATGTTAACGAAAAAACCCACAAAGATGGCAGATGTTCAACAGATCAATTTGTAAACGATTTCCATGTGCTACCAATTTTAAAATGTTAAAAATGTTTTAAAAAATTCTGTTAGCACTTTGATTAATTACGCTGTAGACATAAATTATGTTAGAACTTTGATTAATTACGCTGTAGACATAAATGGAAACATAACATTCTCTTGGTATAATTGTTGAAATGTGTCAATGGAATTTTGCAATTTTCAACCGTTGAAACATAAACATGTCACTGCCAAGTAGAAAATGTAACAAGAATTTACGCATTAACAAAAGAGTACATCAGGTCTATGTTCGACACTTTATCTCACCGAAAGACAAGTCAGTTTATCGCACCAAATGACAAGTCCCTTTATCGCATCAAAAGACAAGTCCCTTTATCGCATCAAAAGACAAGTCACTTTATCACACCAAAAGACAAGTCCCTTTATCGCACCAAACGACAAGTCCCTTTATCGCACCAAAAGCAATAAATTACTAAATAATAATAAAAGAATGTGGACTAGAAAAAATTCTGTTTAAACGTAGAAATCACAGCCAGATACGAGAAAAGACTATTAGATATAAACGTTGCTATAATCAGTCAGATATTGGCTTCAACTCTACAGACCTTTCTCCTAGCAGATTTCTCATGAAAAACAGCATTCATCTCGTTTTCTTGTTCCTTTAGAAGAAGTTTTACAGCCAATCAATAAGGTTGTAACACAAGTCAAGATATGTCAACTGGAATTTGGCTATTTGCTTCGTTTGCTTTACACCAAAATAACAATTTTTGTTTTTCCCTGAGTAATTTAACGTCAAACTTAAAACCTCACAAGATTTCAAATCTGGCATGAGAACATTTTATTTGTTTAAAACTATAAACCAAGATACAACTGTTGTGAAGAGAGAGAGAGAGAGAAAGAGAGAGAGAGAGAATGTGCGTGCATGTTATGGAAGCAAAGGTAGAGGGGTTTGGGGAGCCAGGGTGACTCACTGAAAAAGTTCCTCAGAATTTTCTTTCAGCATGTGTCCTGCCCAACCCTGCAAATCAGTGGTGTAGGACAAAGGGACTGGCATGGAACAGCGAGTATCTACCTCCTCATTTGGATGGTGAAAAACTGCTGTGAACAGTATAGGAGAGAGAGAGAAATGGCATTTAAAGGAGCTAAATCGCTAACATTTGGGACCTAGGAATTCACAAAAGTGGGTTGCAACACATATAATACTGTAATATGAATGTATATAAACTGATTTACATTTAATGGTTTCCGTTTTTACTCCAATTTCAAATGGAGTTATGTAGACTAGAATAACTAGACGCTAGAAATTTGTACTCGATTGAGATTGCTGACTTATTTCGCCGAACATAACTGATTTGAAATTGGAGTAAAAACGGAAACCATTAAATGTAAATCAGTTTATATACATTCATATTACAGTATTATATGCGGTGCAACTAACTGAGGTAATCAAACTTGAACTGTAACCAACCAGAGATGAGAGAGAGAGATGGGGTTTAACGTCCACTCAACACAAACTAGGTCATTTTGGGACTAACACATGGTTCAATTTTATTTCAATGATCCGCTTGCGTGTAGGGGTCTTTAGCAGTGGGAGGAAACAGGAGAAAACCCACGAGATTGGACAGGCGACCCTACTCCTTGTCACATACAACCGGGGAATCGAAATCAACCGGGGAATCGAAATCCCACCAGTTGACTCAACGACAGACTTTATGATACATCACGCACATGCCAAACATTCGACCATCCACGCCCCCGTAACCAACCAGACATTTTCTACTACATGGCAGACTCAAATATTAAATCGATGAGGGAGAGACGAACACCCACACATTTCAGACAAATTTGGTTATTTTGTGAACCTATTGCGTCAAGTGTTTTCGATCCTGGTGTTGGCTTGATTCCCCCTTGCCAGTTGTGCAATACAGAGGGCCAAGGTACATATTGGCATTCACATAACAGATCCCTTAGCAGATGGAATTCGATATAAGAGTAGGGCTATCTGTATGGTGATTCTCTGTCTCTATAAGCCCTGAAGGAGCAGGATAGTAGGATGTTAAAATCCTATTTCATTTCATTATTTTCTGACTAATAACATGTGACATTTGTTTAAAAAAAAACAAATCTGTGCCCCAATATGAGGTCCCCCCCTTCGCCCCTCTATAGACATTGCTCCCAATATCCAATATGAGCTACCCCCCTTCGCCCCTCTATAGACCATGTTTCCAATATCCAATATGAGCTACCTCCCTCTATAGACCTTGGTTCCAACATACAATATGAGGTGTCTCCCTGCCCCCCCCCCCCCCCTCTAATAGACCTTGCTCCCAATATCCAATATGAGCTACCCCCCTTCGCCCCTCTATAGACCATGTTTCCAATATCCAATATGAGCTACCTCCCTGCCCCCCCCCCCTCTATAGACCTTGCTCCCAATAAACAATATGAGCTACCTCCCTGCCCCCCTGTCTACCCCATTCCTCTATACACCTTGTTTCCAATACAATATCAAATATAAGGTGCCTCCTGCCTCCCCTCACCTTTGTGTACCCTGATTCCTCTATAGATCTTGTCTCCAATATCCAATCTAATTACTAGCAAGCCACATTGCTGATTGGTGGAAAGATTCAGCAGTCAATTTTCCTAAACAAATTAACCCGAGTTAAATTAATGGTCAGTCTGAGTTAAATGGACAAGTTCACTCATCTGGCACTTCGATCATTATAACAACCTGCAATATCAGTCCGGTGGTATCATAACAACCTGTAATATCAGTCCGGTGGTATCATAACCACCTGTAATATCAGTCCATTAGTATCATAACCACCTGTAATATCAGTCCGGTGGTATTATAACAACCTGTAATATCAGTCCTGTAGTATCATAACCACCTGTAATATCAGACCAGTGGTATTATAACCACCTGTAATATCAGTCCAGTGGTATTATAACAACCTCTAATATCAGTCCGGTGGTATTATAACAACCTCTAATATCAGTCCGGTGGTATTATAACAGCCTGTAATATCAGTCCGGTGGTATTAGAACCACCTGTAATATCAGCCCAATGGTATCATAACAACCTGTAATATCAGTCCGATGGTATTATAGCAACCTGTAATATCAGTCCGTTGGTATTATAACAACCTGTAATATCAGTCCGGTTGTATCATAAACACCTGTAATATCACTCTGGTGACCTTACCCTGAGCCCTTGTCATGTACAAGTAAGGAATTGAAACCACTCCACTTGACTCAACAGATCTTATGATTTCAAAATACCCACACTTTCAACCACTAGACCCCCTTCCCGGGCCCAACCCCCTTCCCTGGGCCCCAACACCCCCACAATGCTGGTGGAAGGATTCTTGTAATAACACAAGATACAATTTTATGATTACACAATTACTGAGTTTAATACTAAGTGACGTTTCGACGAGTATACTTTCGTCTTTATCAAGCAAATGATACAGGTATGTGAATAGAAGACAAACATAATACACAATATCCAACAAAGATAAGTATCAAAAACAATTAAATTTTAACACCTTTGATTTGGGGGGCCATTTACAACTAAAACCTACACAACGGATCCGTGTAATATCTGTAAAATACAGACAGCATTATGACTTCAAACTTCAGGCATATCTACTGGCCTTGATTGAATGACAGGGAAATCAACAGGCTGGAAATTTACAATCTATAAAAATAGAATTTACCATGGTTAATTTACAATTTACATAGACAACAAATACAGTTTCATTTATATTTAGAAACATTATATCAAAGAGTATTGATTGATTTGGTTTGACTTTATTGAACTTTATTTATTATTTATTTTACTAATTGGGGTTGATGTATTTGTTTTTGTTTTGTATTTGACTGTATTTTGATGGGTTTTTAATTTTTTGGGGGGCGATTTTTGATTGGGTTTGCATATTTCTTTTTTTGTGTGAGTTATTTTGATTACACATTGGGATTGAATACTTTGTTTTTGTGAGTTTTTGTGAATATAGGTTGGGTTTGATTACTTTGGGTTTTTTTCGAGTTAATTTTTGTATTTAATTATACATTGGGTTTGTATGTATTTTGTTCCTTTGTGAAGTATTTGATTACAGATTTTGTGCTTGACTGTATTTTAGAGGGTTTTTATTTTTTATCTGATTACACATTGATATTGGGGGGGTGGGGGGTGGATAGCCGAATGGTTCGCACGTGTGCGCTGTATCATGAGTACTGTCATTGAATCAACTGCTGTGGGTTCAAATTCCCTGTTGTACGTGACAAGGAGTAGGGTCCCCTGTCCTCCGGTTCCCTCCCACTGCTATAGTCCCTTACGCGCAAGCAATTTATTGAAATAAAATTAAACCATATGTTAGTCCCGAAATTACCTAGTTTGTGTCGAGTGGACATTAAAACCCCATTTCTCTCTCTCTCTCTCTCCTTCTCTCTCTCACACACATTGATATTGACTGTACTTTATTTCTCTTTACACCATTAAGGATAAAACTCATCAGGAAGTTAGTTGTAAAGGTTTTCACTTTCTTCTTAAGAAATTTATTCTGCTTCAATCTAATAAATAACGAATGTAAGTTTTTTTTGTGGTTCGTTACATCAACATAAATCTATCAGGCTCTAATCCTAATCTTAAAACTAATTTAAAACACAAAATACAAATCTCAAATAGATCAAAGTCGACAGGTTCTCCAATCTTCCCTGTGAACAACTAAATAGAACACAGAAGATTTCATCTCTGGTTGTTTTTTTTTAAACCCAATAAGATCCTATATTTACACAAAATGTTGGAAGATGACCAAGAGTTTGTGATGTGTTATTTGTTTCAATGATTTAGGTAATAGCACTGTAGAACAGCCTATTGCGCAATTTACAGATGCAGATAGGGTATTCATTATGGCGGTTCAGACATGTGATCTTTCGATGTTAGGGTGTTAAGCCTTTTAAACATGTGGTTTAGTCGCATTATCTATCATAGAGAAAGAGATGGGAGAGAGAGAGAGAGAGAGAGAGAGAAATGGGGTTTAACGTCCACTCGACACAGACAAGCTCATTTCGGGGAATAACATAATAGGGTTTAAATTTATTTCAATAATTCGCTTGCGCGTAGGGGTCTTTAGCAGTGGGAGGAAACTGGAGGACCCGGAGAAAACCCAAGAGGTTGGAAGGCAACCCTACTCCTTGTCACGTGCAACCGGGGATTCGAAACCACGCCAGTTGACTTAATGACAGACTTTATGATACAGCGCGCGCACGCTAACCATTCAGCCATCCAACCCCCCTCGTTATCTTTCAATGTTAAACACATTTTTGAACGAATCCTATCATATTCTAAAGGTGTTTTTCCTCGGCCGAAGCTCAAAGCTATAAAAACACTTTTAATTTTTGGTTTCACATGGCCTAGTGGTCTAGAGTGCCGGGCTTCGACCCCTAGCTGGCTGGTCACCTCTGGTGGCTTGTGGTTGTGATTTCGATGCCTTGTGTCAGCGTATGTGGCTTGGAAATAGGGGCGCCTTCCTAACCAGCCCATTACGCAGTTTACAGACGCGGATAGGGTATTCATTATGGTGGTTCAAACGCACATCTTTCGATATTAGAGAGAGAGAGAGAGAAATGGGGTTTAACGTCCACTCGACACAAACTAGGTCATTTCGGGACTAACATATGGTTTAATTTTATTTCAATAATTCGGTTGCGCGTAGGGGTCTTTAGCAGTGGGAGGAAACCGGAGGACCCGGAGAAAACCCACGAGGTTGGACAGGCGACCCTACTCCTTGCCACATACAACCGGGGATTCGAAACCACACCAGTTGACTCGATGACAGACTTTATGATACAGCGCGCGCATGCTAACCATTCAGCCATCCAACCCCCCTCTTTCGATATTAGGGTGTTAAGCCTTTTAAACAGATGCAGAAAGAGAGAAAGGGGTTATTTTTCAATTAATATTTTCATAGTTAAAATGTGTTTTCCCTTGGCCAAAGCTCAAAGCTCATGTCGAATAGCTATAAAAACAGTTTTAATTTAATGTTTTCACACAAGCAGAGAAAACAGTACCGCCAGACATTAACTGGTAGATGGTGAATTATCAAGGGAGAAGAGAAAAGATTGAGTTAGGATGATGGAGGTATTAAAACAACATGCCTCCCAACAATAAAACCTAATCTTCCTGAAACCCGGACTTCAATGCCTGATCTTCGAACTGATCCATCCATGACCTTCTGATCAAAGTTTGATGAAGTGGAATAGTGAAGTAAGGCATGGTATCAGTCGTTGTTTTTTAAGGCTAGCGACCCCTCTCGAGAACCTGCTGCTCACCTGAATGTCGACCGAGGGGAGGGTTTTTTTTTTCCCTCCCCTTAAACCTGAAAATCGCTCTCCTTTACATAGTCATTGGGGGTTGATTATCATTTATGAAACCAGGAATGACCCCCTAACATGCAGTTATTCATCTTAGAACCATTTCCCATACACACAACTAATCACTCTCCTTAATATCAGATCACTCTCTTTGATATCAGATCATTCTTCATAATATCAGATCACTCTACTTGATTTCTAAATCACTCGGCTTATCAAAACTGGGAGAGTTTTTTCAGGGGAGCGATTTTTTCAATTTGTTGATTGAAGGGGGCTTTTTTTGGCTCTCCTCTGAAATACAAACAATAACGACTGTGGTATCATTGGTTGATGCACCCGGCACCATAATTACCCCACAAATATATAGGCAGGGTATCAAGGTTGATGCTCCCTGCGCCATAATCACCCCACAAATATATAGGCAGCGTGCCAAGGTTGATGCTCCCTGCGCCATAATTACCCCACAGATATATAAGGAGGGTATCAAGGTTGATGCTCCCAGCACTATAATGCTATTCCACCAATGCCACAAATATATAGGCACGGTGCCACGGTTGATTCACCCAGCACCATAACGCTATTCCACCAACCCTTATGAATATATAGGCAGGGTGCCAAGGTTGATAATTCCAGCACCATAACGCTATTCCACTAACCCCACAACAGCTAAGCATGGTTACAAAAATGCATTATTTAAAAAAACACCAATCTCATAAATACTCTATCTATGATCCACTAATTCTTGGGGCAACAGCAATAATTTCAAATATTACCAAATTTAATTTTAACATTACTCTGATTGGATGCCCCCCTCTGAAATGGATGGTAAGTGTCCCTCCCCCCACCCCACCCTGTTATGTTTGACACTGCGTGCATCCAAGAATGACCAATATACTTGACCTGACGATAATGTGAAAGATATCAAAATTCTCATTATTCTACGAAATTTAATACTTTGTCTGTCAGACATTTTATGTATGTTTTATTCCAGTCATTGTTTCAATCAATAAATGACACCGAGAAAATAACGTTAACTTACCGTCGTTGGCTTGAGGTTTATATTAAATGATAAAATCAACTTACCTGAAAAACAAAAAAAAACAACATAAATATTACAAACATTTTCAATAAATATAAATTAGATTTATACAGTTCTTAAAGAATGTGAACATTATTTGATGGATTGATGAAATCCTTGCAAACAGAGAGAGAGAGAGAGAGAGAGAGAGAGAGAGAGATAACATCCACTAGACACAAACTAGGTCATTTCGGGACTAACATATTGTTCAATTTTATTTCAATTATTCGCTTGGGCATAGGGGTATTTTTAGCAGTGGTAGGAAACCGGAGAAAACCCACGAGGTTGGAAAGGTGACCCTACTCCTCGTCACATACAACCGGGGAATCGAAACCTCGCCAGTTGACTCAATGACAGACTTATGATAGCATGTGCTAACCATTCGGCCATTCAACCCCACTCCTTGAAAACAACAATATTGTGAAATCTAAATCCCTAACAGGAATATCAGTCTAAAAATGGTTCAATTGCGTTCAATATTTACAAAGATACGAACATTTAATTTGACATAAACAGGTTATGATCAAAAGTCGGCACTACCTATAATCTTCATTAACAACTTTTGATGAGCCTCTATTGAATCTAATCCAAGAGATTAGCTGCCTTTCATATTTTGATTTTATTTTCTTGATTGAATGTTAAATTGTGGGATTGAGTATATTTTTAACGTTTATGATGGTTGATGCAGAAGTTATTGATCTGTGTGTGAGAGAGCCCGAGAAAGAAAGAGAGTGAGAGAGAAAGAGAGAGAGAGAGAAAGAGAGAGAGAGGGTTTAACTCCACTGGACCAAACTAGGTCATATCGGGACTAACACATGGTTCAATTTTATTTCAATAATTCGCTTGTGCGCAGGATTTGGACAGACGCCCCTCTTCCTTGTCATGTACATCTGGGGAATCGAAACCATGCCAGTTGATTCAATGGCAGACCTTCTGATACAGCACACGCGCGAACCATTCGACCATCTACCCACCCCCCCCCCCCCCCCCCCGGGATAATGCTAAGAGCATACACGTCAAAACGTGGTAGAATAAAGCCAATTATTGATGTCCCATAACAAGTGTGTTCTGTTGAGTACTGATTTGCTGTTACTAGAAACCTCTGTCGACAGTTGATCTGTGAAGTTGTTGTATATAATGGGCATGTCCTAGATATCACTGATCCACTGTGTGCTGGGTTGTCTTACGGTATCGTCATGCTTGGCAGTTCCCCATCAATCGGATTAAAATACAGGTTTATATTTCATTTCATTTTTTTAGACTTTCGATGAAAATGAATGAAATGAAATGGGGTTTAACGTCCTACTGTTCTGCTCCTATACTGGGCTAATGAAGACGATGACTTTCAATGGCCTACACTACATGAAGAGCTGACCTATTGTAGTGATAGGTCGCGTCACAGGTCATACGAGTGGCTTTTGATGTTTCTGGGGGATTACCCACAGTTCCGTGCACCACACATCAAAGCTCACTGTAACAGACCATTTCATTGGCTAAACCCTCACATTATCCAGAAGACGTCAATGATAACAACTCTTCCAGTTCATAGTGTAGTAAAGACAAGTAAAACAAAATTTTGAACTATAAAAAACAAAACGAAATAGGATCTGTGCTTTAATCATATTGGTTCCCCATGGATGCCACGTTAATCCAAGTAAGGTGTAACTTGCCGTTCGAATTAATTAATCTTTAGTGTACAACATGATTTATAATGTTTAATCACTGATGTACCAATACAATAAATATCAGTTTTATTGATCATTTACATTTTTATTTACGCAAGTGATGTACAGGTAGGCGTCCTAGTGCAGTATTTTACCTGGGGTCTAAAATGACTGCGGTCTAGTAATCTTTTAGTGATATTTTGCAATTATGGTACTTTGTGTTACATTTTTATTTCCGCTAGTGGTTGTGCAGGTATTCATCCTAGTGCAATATTTTACCTGGGGTCTATAATCACTTCGGTATAGTAATCTTTTAGTGACATTTTGCAATTATGGTACTACTCTTTCTTGAGTTTGTGTTACATAGGTGCAAAGATGAAGCCAAGAGTGACTCGACTTCTTAACATCACACTTATTATTTCTTGCAATCTAGACATCACACCGTCAACTCAGAGCGGAGAGAAAAGAAGTCCATTTATTGCAGCTTCTTGGCTTCACTTTTACAATTAGTTAACGCAAAGGCAAGAAGGAGCGAACGTTTACTTATCGTGTTCTATATCATGAAATATTTAGGTGTAGGTGATGTTTAGAATTAAATTTTAATTAAAGCAGCATTATGGGAGATTAGATAAAGAGTTGGCAGTTCACACTATAATAGTTGAAACATAGATAATGTAAAGAGAATACGCTGAAAATCTAAGTCAAATTGCTCCACTCTGAACCAAGATATCAGTGATTAAATTTTGGGCCTAGCCTCGATCATCATTACTAATGTTGTTACAATAAAAATCATTGTCTTGATTATCCATTTTTGCATTTAATTCAGTTAAAATTGGACACTAAGTTGGCATCGAGAGTTGATTAAGGTCTTTTTATATTAATAAATGTCTAATTAATAATTTATATAACATTTTAGACCCAAAGAAAGACCTTCAATAGATAGATTTGGCTCTTGCATAATGTATGTTTAAAAGTGACTTTCCATATTGTGTTTTTGTGTTCTAAATCTGTCTATTGCAGGTCTTTCTTTAGGCCTGAAATGTTATCTAAATTATTAATTAGACATTAATTAACGTACCGAGACCATAATCAACTCTAGATGGCATCGTTAGCCCGCGATCTTTAGTGGATTATGAGCCGATTTACTGCATAACTTTCCTTCACGATTTAACGATTAAATGGATAATCAAGACTATGCTGTTTATCGTACTGACTTTAGTAATGATGATCGAGGCTAGGCGGAAATTTCAATCGCTTAGTTCTCGGTTCATAGTGAA